>NW_009705769.1:12750-32503 GCF_000703405.1 Apaloderma vittatum | reverse complement strand
GGCGGTGCAGGACAGGCCGGGGGCCGCTAACTGGGGCGGCCGAGCTGGGGTCATGTCCTTCTTGCCGGGAAAAAGAAACTCGACTTCCCCTCCGGCCTCTTGCAGAAGGAGGAGGCACCGTCCTGCTGTTGGAGAAGGCAGAAGCGAGACTGTTCTTGTTTCAAAACAAGGGCAAAACCACCTTCTTGACTTCTCGGATTGATCCAGTTGCAGATGCCGCCAACAGGATTATCAGGGTGTTCTGCTTTTCTATGTTTGCAGTGGTAGAAATATCTCCGTAACCGACCGACGCAGTGAGGAGCAGTGTATTTCTGTCGGCAGGGACGTGTTGTGTCTGTTGCTTTGCAGTATCTTCCTAGTTTGGGGATACTGGAATGTGCTCCAGAAGTTCCACTTACACTTCTCCTATACATGCTGAAAGCATGCTATATGTGGCTTACAGCAGTCTATGCTGCTTTCCAGAATTGCTTCTTCTACATGATCACTAGGGTCTGAGTTAACCCAGTGTCTGCTGATGACAGCTGAAGACCACTTTTGTAGTTTAGTTAAGGACTTTTCTGTGTCTTATGCTAGAAGTTAATGAGAGGAATTGTATGTTAGTCTTGTTTCCATTTCACCATCAACATAAAGCCTTAAGAGTAAACATAAGTCGGCATACACTGTCATTAGTCAAATGAGAAGTTGCATCTTTTTCATCTAGTGTAAATATATGTGAGCGGCTCTATTGGTGAGTTTAGAACTTAAATTAAAAGTATTCAGATTGAACTGCACAATAGGAAATGTGTAAGTGATGTCAATTAAAATAAGAGGTCCTTTAAGGGCGTGCTCGCTCGTATTAGAGAGGGATTCTGCCTTAAACTGGCTAAGGGTGAGATTTAGTAGTACTGCACCCCATTGTATGTTCTAGATTTGGGTGGTGACAGATGTGGAAGTCTCTGACGCAGAGGGCACGATAGTCTCTCTTTGCTTGGCTGAATTCTAAATCAGAGTGACATTGGTGCCTTTTCTAGAAGACAGTGTGCTTTATGTTGTAATTTCAACTGCTCTGGGCAGTAAAAGAGAGCTATAAAGTTAGAACAGACCAAAATGACATTATCTATTGACAGCATATAGTAGCTGCTATTAATGAGTGGTTATAGAGAGGGGGAGTTAGACTCTTCTCAGCAAAGGGACAGGAGGCGACAGGCACAAATTGCAGTAAAGGGAATTTTAACTAGAATGCAGAAAAACATTTTCATCATGAGGGTGGTCAAGCACTGGATTAGAGGCTCAGAGAAGCGGTGGGATCTCCATCTATGGAGATATTACAAACTGAGCTGGACATGGCCCTGAGCAACCCTGTTTAACTTCTTAGTTAACAAGATGTTGGACAAATACTGTCCAGTGAATAATTCCAATATAAATTATTCTATAATTCTTCTCAAGATGAGGAATCAATATTATTTAGAGTTGACTGTTCTTAAGAGAAGGCAGTGCTTTAGATTTTACTTCTGTGTTTAGCAGTGAAGAAGATACTGGATTTTAATTTCTATTACAGGTTAATGCATAGATATGCAAAGTAAACTTATAAAACTGCAATGATTGCATTTGAGGTGTTACATCCAACATTACAGGCAAAAGGACAAGTAATATTTTGCAAGGCTGACGTGTGCAGACAGGACTTTAAATTTACCTGATGAGGATTTTGTGTTTGGAGAAAGCCATAAACAATTAAAAATATAATAGGTGGGAGTAGGTAATCTTTAAAGCTATATAATCACCTCTGAGTTTTGAAAAATGTTTCTTTGCCATAACCCATGCTCCATATTGTTCTCTAGCTAGGAGGTGAAGCCGCTGATGAAGTTCAGGTGTAACAATCTGATAAATACTATAGTGTTGAATGCTACTCCTAAATCCTGCTCATTCTCACAGGTTGTGTTTCTTGTACTTGCTCTGGGTGTTTGCTGCTTGACAGGTTCTGGAATTCGTCTCTGGCAACCGGAATGAGAAAGAGCTTTCTCTTGCTCTCCCACATGCTGTCTCTCTCCTGTCCTTCACCCCTCATTCACACCCCCGAAGACACGTGTGTGAGATCAGCGAAGCGCATGTTGCTGACGTCACGTGCTTATACATTGCTGAGATAAATCAGCTGCTCGTCACATTGTCCTCAAGAACATGCTGAGGAGCAAAGTGTTGTAAGCCTGGATTTGTGGAACAGGCATGGATCGTGGGAGCAAAATCCTCATCAACAAGATTGGCTTTCTCCTTGTTAATAGGAGTTATCTTGAGCAATATGGATAGAGGCCCATTTCAGAACAGAAAGAAAAGGAGCATCCTTGCTCTATCAGAGTGAGGGGAAGAATTGAGACTAGGAAATAAGTGAGCTAGGTTCTGCTGTAGTACATGTTTCAATGTCTCATAGCAAATATAGAGTAAAACTGATCAGTTTTGTAGCTTTTGTTGTCATTGAGGTTTTGATAGTATTAGCAAAATTATCTTCTGAACTTCAGTCATTTGTTGCTTGCAGAAACAAAGCAAAAGAGTAATAAACATATGTTTATCCTTATAGATAAGAACCCTGCAGTCATACATGCTGTAAGTCACATTTTAATAAAAAACAAAGCACAACAACTCCAAGCTTAGATTCTTTCAGAAATTATTGTTCTTAATCTGTTTCTCTGTGCAAGCCTGCATTATAGTTGTAACATGTTTTCCTTCTTAGTCTTACTAAGTTACTTCAAGTCCTGACCAAAACCTTATTCTAGACTAGGGTAACTCTTTTTTCCCTGAGGTATTATTTTACATTGTTCTAGAACTGTAGTTAAGATCATCAAGTGTGCAGGTTGTCTCATGTTTGTAAAATGAAGTAAATAGCAAGTTTCTCCCTAAATCATGCAAAGCTAAGAAAAAAATGTTGCTCTAGAATTACAGAAAACCTCAAATATCAGCCCACGGAATTCTAGCCCTGAAACTTCTTAGGCACTGGAAAGGAGAGTTTCTTATACATAGATGCAAGAATGACTGAGCCGTTAAAACTTTTAAAGGACTCTTCGTGATCTTTTTTCCTTGTCCTTTCTGCTGCTTCCCTGTGTTCTGCTCTGAGACTGAGTGTTTTATGATCTCTAAATTTCCAGGAACCATCACAGGTGTCTACAGAAGTGTTTATTTTTTCATTTGAGATCTTCTTCCTGAGTCATCGTGTGCTTGTAGATAAGTGGAAGATTTCAGCCATTTTTTTAGAGCACTGAATTTGAGATTATGTCGTTTTCTGTTGTAGTAACTGCTTGGGAGATGGTTTTGAGTGTGTTGTGTAGAACAATAAATTAGACTAATCAATATAGCTTTCTGAAAATCGAAAATACAGCATAAATTGGTATTGGTGGCAGTATAAATGTTTTGGGTCTGCGTAAGTTAAACACTTTTTAATGACATAAAATCCTAGCCTGACATTCAGCAATTGCAGTATCTTTCTCAATTAGAATTATCAGCATTTCCACTACACCTATTAGAAAAGGAGAAAAAAAATCAAATAATAGTTTTACTGTATGAACCACTATGTTTCTAATAGGTGCTGCTGGGATGTGAGGTAAATGATATATGAATAAAATATCTCAGAGATTATTTTTTTTTTTGCCTGCTTAAACAGTACAGGCTGATTATCTTTTCTGAGCATTCATTTATCTGTCTTGTGTGTTGTTTTTTTTTTAATTAAACAGGAGATGATAGGTGGAAATGAATCTAGTACTGCAGGACAGATCCCTATGTCCTACTTAACCTGCCTGACTTACATTCTGGGAGAATGGACTGGCGTGGAGCATATTGAAGATTATCTGAGTTACGCAGTCTACCTTTTATGGGTGCTTTTTCCACTTGCAGTAGTTTTTCTACTTCCGGGAGTTCTTGTCATCCTCTTCTACACTTCCATTCTCCTTCTTCATATTTATAAAAGGAAAAATGAACTAAAGGAAGCTTATTCAAATGATTTTTGGGATGGTGCAAAACAAATGTTGGCTACCCTGTGGGATGGACATGGACGAATATGGCATGGTAAGTGAGATCTGACTTTTTGTTAAAAGCTGCTGAAGCTTTTATTCCTGGGTTACCTTTCAGGATTATTAATATATATCTCTTTATTGCTGCTGTTGCATGAAATCTAAAAATCAGGGCTTTTTTTGGTTTTGTTTTGGGTTTTTTTTCCATTTTAATAATGACTGCCAGTGGTGCTTGGAAGGAAGAAAAAACCGTTGAGAGTTTTTCGGATGTGGAGTGGTTTAACCCCAGCTGGCAACTAAACCCCAGCTGGCAACTAAACCCCACCCAGACACTCACTTCACCCCACCAGTGAGATGAGGGAGAGACTCAGAAGAGTAAAAGTGGGGAAACTCGTGGGTTGAAATGAAGGCAGTTTAACAGGAAAAGCAAAAGCCACACACAAGAAAAGCAAAGCAAGGAATTCATTCACCACTTCCCATGGGCAGGCAGGTGTTCAGCCATCACAAGGAAAGCAGGGCTCCATCACGTATAATGGTGACTTGGGAAGAGAAGTGCCATCACCCTGAACATCTCCTCCTTCCTTCTTCCCCCAGATTTTGATGCTGAGTATGACGGCGTATCCCTTTAGTCAGCTGGGGTCAGCTGTCCCAGCCGTGTCCCTTCCCAACATCTTGTGTGCTCCTGGAGTCCTCACTGTGATGGACTGTGAGGAGCAGAACAGATCTGGGCTCTGTGTAAACACGGCTCAGCAGTGACTAAAACATCCCTGTCATCAACACTGTTTTTAGCACAAATCCTAAACACAGCCCCATAGCAGCAACTGTGGAGAAAAATAACTATCCAAGCCAAAAGGAGCACAGGGTGTAAAATTACTTTGTCTTATGCATTTATTCCTTTGCTGCTACAAAATTACATCTTTCATCCAGTTGAATATATATGCAATTTAAAAATTTTTTTTCCCTTTCTCTTCTTAGAACTACACTTGGCTTTCCTCATTCCAGGAGGACCTGAAATGTTTGCTATGTTAAAAATTAGATCAGTTAACTATATTATTTCAGAGTCAGTGTATGAATGCTGGAAGTTAAATGCCAGTACCCTGACAGAACATGTTAGAATTTAACTGCACTTAATCAGTCTTTTACATATAATGCTAAATGACGGCTAAAAGGAGCACTTGATATCAGTTCGCTTGCTAGTTGGTACTTCAGATTGACATTAGAGCCCCAAACTGTTACAGAACCCTACTTTTAAATTTTCTTTTTGCCTATGTATTTTCGACAACTACTTTTTCTACTAGAATGTCAAAACTAAGGGCTCTTCCTTGTCCTTCTACTGTTATTCTTTCCATAAAGACAGACTTAGTAAATGATTTGACTTTTCTTTCTGAGGAAATCATAAGCCTCTTTCAGAACCATTCAGTCTAGATGCAGCTAAAGGAGAAAGAGATGTTTAAGAGCAATTTACATAAAGAATAAATCCTTCTTGAAAATCATCTCTATTTGTTCTCTAGTCAAAGAGAAGTGGGTTTTCAAGGCATTGATAACCAGATGGTGCAGCGGCTGTATCAGATAGGCTTTGTAAGACCAAGATGTAACTTTCAAATCTAGGAAAGTACACTAGATCAAAATCAACAGCTACATCAAAGAGCTTAAAATGCTCACTTCGCAGTAAAAGCTGTTTACTTTTTTCATAAGAAAATGATTTTTTTAAGGCCTTGACTCTTCTCATCCTTAGTAATTTTTTCTCTTTATAAGGTCTAACTTTTTATTTGCTCAGGAAAGATTCTTATCTAGTCCCTCATTGACAGTTGTGACTTTTTTCTGCCCTGCCAGCTTTCTGTACACTTTTCCTGAAAAATGAAATGTGTGCCATTATTTTCCCTCCGACTTGATTAATCAGTGTATCACAAGAACTTTTCATCCTGAATCTCAAAGCTTTGTGAGGGGGACACCCAAAAATCAACACCACAGCCAAAAAGCCCTGAGCCAAAAGCTAAACCCGGTGTATGTGATACCTGGAACTTTACATATGTTATGCAAATGTTAGATGTAAGTATCATTCTGGTTATGATACACTGGCATGAAGCACAATTAAAGATCACTGGGGGTGGTACAGATCATATGCTTGCAGCATGTTGCAACTCCACAGGTATAGAAAGTACAATAGAGAGAGAGAGAGCCAAGAGTACCTTTAGAATTTAAAAAAAAAAAAAAGAAAAGGAATGAGAATTGCAGACTTGATTAACTCTGGAAGAAATTACAGGGTTTGGAATTTTGGTTTGTTTATTTTTTCTTATTTTCTTTTAACTTATTAAAAAAACCAACCCTAACCACAAACAAGTTGCTGTAACAATACTGCTCAGTATTAACTGAATATGTTCTACAGTGATGCATTTTGATACTTTGTGTTAACTGAATATATTCTGCACTGTTAACTAAATTAGAAATGTAAGTTCAGTAAGAACTTCTGCATGTTTATGTATGTTTCAGTTAAGCATATAAAGCCCCAAATAGCTTCTAGTACTTAGTGATGGAAAAATGGAGCAAGTATAACTGAGAGAAATAACAAAGATAAGCTTCATACCTTGGGGTAAAAGGAGACGTGCATATGGATGTTGTCACACCAAATCTCAGTTATTGGTGGCAGTGAGCTTTAAATAAATAAATAATAGCTTGAAATCGTTTTGTTTCACAAATCCTATCTGATCCTTGTTTTGATTTCTCTTGGATGATTGATTCAGAGGACTTTGCAGCCTTGAAGACAGTGAACTGAAAAAAACAAGGGAAAATTGTATAGTTCAGAGTAGTGAGACTGGGTGTTTTGTTTTCAGGTTTTCTTGTTGCTCTTCTTTCTTTCAGTCTGACTTCTGCTTTACGTGAAACTTTTATTTCATATGAAAGCAACTTAATAAATACTCCAAGCCACCTTCTGATGTTTTAGCGGTCACTTCACTCTTACCAGTTCTCACTAGATACTCATTTCAGTTTACCAGCTTGACACAATTGCAAGATAGAGTCATATCAAATTTTGACATCTGTTATGCTTTCTATTCCTAACAGGTTACGAGCTTCATGGTGCCGGAAACATTCCTGAAGGACCAGGACTTATTGTGTTTTATCATGGAGCTACTCCTGCTGACTGTCTCTATTTCATGGCTAGACTTCTTATACTAAAGAAAAGACAGTGCTACGTAGTAGCTGATCATTTCGTCTTTAGATTACCAGGTAACATACTTCATTATAAAAAGTCAGTTTGAGAACTCTATTTTTTTTTTTTTTTACAGTGTAATTAATAAAAATTGTGCGACAGGAGCATGGCTCTCAAAACAGACATTCAGACAAATTTAGTGAAAAGCTTTGAAGTACAGCTGTGTCTAACGCTTTCTTTATGAGTTTATGAGACTGGCCCATGCAAGGATGGGTCGTACTCCTGGCTGGACAACACCATCCAACATCTATAGGATGTTTAGAAACAGAGAGAAGGAGGCCATGGAGACACAGTTGTGCCTGTATTAGTTGGCATAAAAGACTTCAATAAGATGTTTCTTTTTTTTTACCAATATAGGCAGAATGAGTGGTGTGACATGATTAAGAAATAAACTGTTTGGAAGCAGTGCCCCTGAAAGTTGGTAATATTACTCTGGGAGATGATCTTTTCTCATACCCCACCCAGCTAACTATCCTGGGCAGTGGAACCTGATCCAAGAAGAATCTTTTCTGGAGGAATGCTGTAGAAGTGTCCAAGTTTGTGTGAAACATGAGGTGAAGCATGAAGAAAATGAAAAATATATTTAGGATATGATTTTGGCTGGACAGCCTAGGGAAAAACACTGATGATTAGTGAAATTAATTATGTGAGGAGTTTGTTTTTTGTATGTGTGAAATACAGTAGTACCCAGATTGTGTTCCAAGTTCAGTTTGTGACTAAAAATCTCGTAATTCATTTAGTGAGTTTATGGCAGGGTTCTGTAGTTTCTGATGCTTTTAGTGGAAACAGCTCATATCTAAAGACTGTTTTTGCCAGTTTAGTTTTATTTCAGCCTTAATTCCTGAAAACTGAACTTTTTTTATACTGATAACACCATGGCTTTGCCTCTACACCTGCTTTTGGCAAGAAACTAGGATTTGTCAGCTGATTATCAAATCTTTTGCATAGAGCTGCCTAATGTAATCCATTTTGTAATTTAGCTTTGGCTCCATATTATATCTGTTAATACTTAAGCACAGTTTTTTTCAAATGGGAGATTATCTTGTTTTTCTCCATTTCTGCTTTAAAATGAGGTTCTAAGTGTAAGTGTACGTAGGAGTCCCCCGAACATCATTTAGTAGCATCGCAGAGACATCTGGCTGAATGGCTGCTCTGAAAGACTTGAGTTCAGCAGTACAACATCTAGTGAACAGCTGGTTTCTGCAGGCATCCTTCAGGGACTGATGCTGCTTAATGCACTGCTTAATGTTTTTATTGCACACCTGTGTGAGGGGATGAAGCGTGCTCACAAGAAGTTCACAGATGGTACCGAACTGGAAGAGCAGTCTATACAATGGGAGTTAGAGCTGGTATTCAGAGTGCCTTCACTGAAATTAACCTGCAGACACATCATGAAGCTCGGCAAAAGCGAATGTGAAGTTGTGTGCCTGGGATGGAGCAATCCCATGTGACAGTAGCCTGGGTAGAAGGTGGCTTTACAGGAAAGGACTTTGGCATTCTACTGGACAGTAAGTTGAACATGGGTCATGAGTCAGCAGTGTGCCCTTGCAGCCGAGGAGACGAACTGCATGCTGAGCTTTTTTTTTAGCACAGCAGGTTGAGTGAAGAGGTGCTTTATCTTGGCCTGGCACCTGTGCAAGCACGTCTTGCAGTATGGTGCCCAGTTTTGGACTCCTCAGTACAACACAGACTTGTAACATGGTACTGTGTGTTCAGTAGGTGAATGGGGGGCTGGAGTGCACAAGATATGAGGAGAGGCCGAGAGAACTGCGTTTGTTTGGTCCGTACTGGGTAAGGGTGCGGAAATATGTTATTGCTGTCTTCAGCCACCTAACAAGAGGGTGCAGAGAAGAGGGAGTCAAACTCTTCTGATGGGTGTGCAGCAACAGAATGAGAAGCAACAGAGATGAGTTGCAACACAGGAAATTTTGATTAGATGTGTGGAAAGCTATTTTACCATGAGGGTAATCAGACATCTGAACAGATTGCCTAGACAAGTTGGGGAACCTCCATCCCTGCAGACTTTCAAAACTCTGCTGGGTGAGGCTCTGAGCAGCCTGATCTAGTTGGACCCGCTTAGAGTGGGAGGCTGGACTAAATGACCTTCTGAGGTCCCTTCCAACCTACATAATTATCTGGTTCTGTGAATGAAGTAAGGCTATTCAAGGAAGACAAGCCCAAAGAGGCCAGACAGTCTTCTGGATTGTGTTTCAAAATGTGCACTAAAATCTATGACTTGCAACCCAGATAGATGCTGCTTCTTTTGTGAATGAAACCAAAAAGACTGCTATAATTTTGTCCTAGTACAAAGACTGCCAACAAAGATTAAGTCTGCAGATTAAATAGGATGCCTTTTCACAAGATGTTTTAGTTAACCGAAAGTTACTATGCTCAGTGTAGGAGAAGCTTGGGGAGGGGAGGGGTGAAGGGGTGGGTTTGGTGTGTCTGGAAGCTGTTAGACACACTTGGATTAGATTTAATGATCCTTCTGTTTTTATGATTATTGAATCTACTATGAATAACTGTGAGGAATGGCTTGTCCCATGAATCTGTATCTCGGCTCCATGGCAGCAGGCAGTTGCTCATATGCAGTGTCACTGCATGCTTTGTATTGGGCACTGCTGTCTTGTATTAACTGGAATTAGCTGGAGCATTTGTAAAATGTTGTGCCTCCCAAGGGATGCCTGAGCTTGTAAGGGGTCAAACATGCTTCTCCCTAGTGAATAGTCTTGAAAGATACAGCTTGATAACTTATGGAAGGGAAACTAACCTAATATGAAACCTTCTACAGATATCTGGATGTTCCTATTGAACATTACCTAATGTGTCTTTCTTTCACATTAACGTAAAAGGAAATTATTTTGCTGTCTCAATTCATACCCTGTCGATACTATGCATGCTTCTGTCACTTGCATTTTGGGGCAGAAAGGACATGAAATATGGTCCAGTGGCTTCTTATTTTTCCTTTTTCTTTTAAATGCTGGAGGTTAGTCACAGCAGAATTAAAAAAAAAAAAAAGAAACAGTCTAATCTTTTCTGGTTCTTTTAGCTTCTTAGACGTTTAAAGCTCAGAAGCACATTGATTTCTCTAAGGCCGAGTTAAGAGAAAGTCTTTTTTTTCCAGAATGTGCAGTGAAGCCTGCACTCTCCCATAGTGTGGGCCATGTCTGCTTCCTGGACTCATCTGGGAGCCCTCTTTAGGAAATTGGCTGCTGTTTTAGGGATCTAACACCGTCCCTCTCCTGCAGTGTCCCAGAGGAAGAGAGCTATGGCTTCTCGTCTGCTACATACACAAGGTGTTGCAAAGTGTCATGTGGACTACATGTTTTGCAGAAACACATAGAATCACAGAATGTCAGGGGTTGAAAGGGACCTCGACAGATCATCTAGTCCAACGCCCTGCCAGAGCAGGATCCCCTAGGGCAGCCGTGCAGGAACGCATCCAGGTGGGTTTTGAAAGTCTCCAGAGAAGGAGACTCCACAACCTCTCTGGGCAGCCTGTGCCAGTGCTCTGTCACCCTCACAGTAAAGAAGTTTCTCCTCATGTTGAGGTGAAACTGCCTATGTTCTAGCTTACATCCATTATTCCTTGTCCTATTACTGGGCAGCACTGTGAAGAGACTGACACCTTCCTCTTGACACCCAGTCCTCAGGTATTTACATACATTAGTAAGATCCCCTCTCAGCCTTCTCTTTTTAAGACTAAACAGCCCCAGTTCTCTCAGTCTGTCTTCATAGAAGAGACGTTCATGTCCCACATGCATGGTTGCCTACAACTGTGGAAGGTTGGATTCAGTGTCCTCTCTATCTGTGGTCCTAAAGGTCAACCACAGAAAAAACAATGACATCCTTGCAGTCTTGCTACCAGGTAGCTGACAGCCTTTGTATTACAGTCACTGGGGCTAAACTAGAGAAATGTATATAGTACACTTCCTTGAGATAAATGTTAAATGCATTGCTGAGTACTCTCCAAAAGGTTTTCAAACATCAGTGTGGACACAGCATGGCAGGAAATACTCAGAGTCCAGGTTGGACTGTGAATACAGTTAAATTTGGACTTCTTGGTGCTTGGAAAAATTAGCATCCCTTTGTGCTCTGGAAGGCTATGAAACTGTGTTTAGATAATTTCAAGAGTTTTTGTTATTGTTTAAAGTGGAAAAATGTGTTCTTGAACACTTTTGTGCAATAACCAGGTACTGCCCCAGTGTTTCTTCTGACTCCATGATGACCTTTGTCTTGGGCACAGACTGTCAATTCAGGGCCAGTGCACTAGTTCCTGTCTCTCTGCTGCTGTGACGGAGCCAGGTTCATCACCTTTGCTACTGGGGCAGAGATACTGATGATATCTCAGAGATACTCCTGCTGGCTAGGCTAGGAGGTACAGCTCAGAATATAAGGTTTATACTAAAAGTCAAGGGGGAAAGTACAGCTGAGAAATTTTATGAAGTCTTGAAACCCCACCTCACGACTATTCTGAATTACCATATTTTTTGCCTGCATTCTGCCTGTATTCTATTCTCTCTTTTTTTTGATATATGAACTGGATAGACTCGTGGTGTTGCTTTTTAGCCCCTCCTCTTTCCCAGCATGTTCAATGCAGAAAGGGAAGCTATCTTGACAGTTTCTCCTTCCTTGAAGTCTTTTTTCCTGCTCGTCTCAACCCTTCTCATGACTGTTTTGTCTCTCTCCCGAACTCACTGACGGAAAGGGCTTACAGACAAGCAGCTGCGTAACACCAGGTATATTCCTGAGAGTTTTAATTGCTTTGGATATGTAAAAGATTGTAAAAGCCAGCTACTGAAGATCCCACAGACAAAGCACCTGAGAGAAATTACTTTAGCGAAACTGTATTTCAGGTGTCCTCTGTACAAAAGCTACTAGATGAAGACTTGCTAGTGTCATCAGCAGCGTGTGAGGCAGGCACAGCAGAGTATGAGACAGGTGTAATGCAGCTGGTGTTCTGTTGCCATGTTTGTGGAGAGATCCTGACTGCATATAGATATAAATCAGGAGTAATTATACTCACACCAACTACAAAGACTAGTTAGAGATCAGAATTTAACTAAGAATAAACTAATGATATGCTGCCTTACGCTGTCCTTCTCAAGCCCTTAGTTTATGCAGGCTGTAAAATAAGAGAGATCTCTGTCTTCTTGAGTATATTTGTACTCCTCTGTGTGTGTGTGTGTGTGTGTGTGTGTGTGTGTGTGTAACAAATGCGTGTTCATAGTAACAGCTATTAATTTGCAAACCTTTATGCAGGCTGTAAAATAAGAGAGATCTCTTTGCCTCTGTGTGTGTGTGTACTCCTCTGTGTGTGTGTGTGTGTGTGTGTGTGTGTGTGTGTGTGTGTGTGTAACAAATGCGTGTTCATAGTAAAAGTTCATAGTTCATTGCAAACCTGAGGTTAAAAAATTAAGGTCTGTTATTGAGGGGCAGACTCAACTAGATCAGTTTTGTGACCTCATCTATGGCTGATAAGGTTGTTTACCTTACCAGGAAACTTCAAGAAAAAGAAGTAATCTTTCCCATACTGGTCAATCATCTAAAGTTTCCATTTTGGTGTGTGGTACTTATAAATTTAAAATTTATTGAATGAAGTAAATGTGACTGATTTCCTACAAACAGAGGTTTATGCTAGTTATGTTCTTGCACATTAGACTAGTTGTCTAAATCAGTCAGGTATGTTTCCACTTGATGCATGTAAGCAAATTTTTGATATTCTGCTGTTTCTTAAAGAGCTATGTCAGCATGACACTTCACATTCAAGATGATATGAGGAGTTTATGAAACTTGGCAGTTAAAAACTTCAGTAAATGAAAATCTTAAACTAAGATTTATATATACCAAACCTAGCCTTGCTAGATGCCTATGTGAAAGGTCATCTGGTAGCACAGAGAATGCTGCATTTTCTTTGTCATTCTCTGTGTGCGCAGACTACTCTTTGCTTGCCAAAGTTAACAAAAAAACCACAGCAATTTGCTGGTATTTTCTCTTGTTGTCCTTTATTAGGACTGTGCTACATTTGAAAAGTAGAGCTTGGGCAAGGAGCCAGTGCCCTGAAGCTGACTTAAGAACTTTGAAGGTACACATGAAAGATGTCAGAGTGCTTGCCGTTTTTTTTCCAGTTTAGTCCTGATTGTGAAACAGCACTTGACTTTACTATGACAAAAAGCCACTGAAAACCCTAAATCTTCAACTTTCTAGACCAAAATTTATAAGCAGGACTTAATATTTCTGTCTCTAGGAACTTCTTTGGTTTGGGGTTACAGGTTTGTGGACAAATAAGTTTTAGCCTCTGTGTTCTGCGCTGGAAATCTGTACTCAATGGTAGTATGAATTAACATTTCCTGAATTAATATTATTTTACCCTACAGGTTTTAAAATATTACTTGATGTACATGGAGTTATACATGGACCAAAAGAAGAATGTGTCAAAGGTCTGAAGCAAGGCCGTCTGTTGGCCATTGCCCCAGGAGGAGTTCGGGAAGCACTCTTTAGTGATGAAACGTATACTATTATGTGGGGTAATCGGAAGGGCTTTGCTCAGGTGGCCATTGATGCAAAAGTGGTAAGTATGTTAGATCATAGAAAAGAAGGAAAGAAGGCTAACTTATAAGTACTTTCTTCCAGGGAAAGCTGTTTTGGTTATCATATATTTGTGTTATGTTGCTGAGTGTCATGCGTATGATCTGCTTGTTCTCATAACTACATTTTAAGACTCTTTGCTGTTTTCTATAAGGCAGCTTTGGAGGCATCTAAGAACAGCATGGTCAGGAAATCCAGAGTTCAAAAGAATGAGAGGTGAAATCTAGGACAGTTTCTGCATTATAAGCATACCTGGTCAGGATTGTGAAGGCTCAGCCACCGAGCAGAATGGTTGGGAAGCAACTGTGCATCAGCATTTCTGTTTCCCCTATTGCTGAAGAATACTGTGACCCAGCACAGCACAGACTCACTGGCACTGTGTACTGTGTTGACATTTTATGGTAGTGAGAGATGTCTAGGGCTTGCTGCAGGAATTGCTGTTGACTCGCGTAAACTCCCTTCAGTTCTAATACATAGCATTGTGCTTGGTCAGCCTGCGGATAATTATTCATGTGGACCAACTATGAAAGGCACATTAGTGTATCATATATTTGAATTGTGACTATATTAATAATTATTTCAGATTCCCCCTCTTTCTGTATTTGTGCTTGAAAGGATGTGTGCATATATCTATAGGTTTGCATATATCTCATTTAAAAGTAAGTCTCACACCAAGGGTTTTCTCCATAGGTACTGTCAAAGAAAGACTTTGGATTTTATACAGAAATAGAATACTTTTAAGACCCAGTTTTATGTGTGTGTTGCTTTTCTCAGGAGGAAGATAACACTGTTTGCAACAGATTCATATTTTATTAATGTATTGTAATAGCATATGAAGGGCCATACTTGAGATTCAACTATGGTTGTCCTAGTTATATTTATTTTATTAAACATGTGTTCTGTTCCCTTTATGCATTCACAAAGATCTTGCAGCTTCATCCTCCTCTAAAAAACTCCAGAGAGGTGCAGTAGAATAGGAATAGTGTCAAAGGCAGGCTGAAAGTGGGGAAAATATCTTTATTTAAAGTTGAACTTTAAGTCACCTTTGATCATGAGCGTAACTCCTTGTGGAAAGAAAAATATATCTAAGACATCAGAAGAATGTGTCTAAAACTGGGACGTTCAACTTCTTAAAGTTGTCTCATTTCAGCAGTTTGTTTGCCAGAATTTTTTTCCATGTAAACCAACTTGGTACATACAGAAATCTCTACCTCTGTGTAAACGATAAGTTGTTCCAAAGAAGAAGGCTCTAGAATAATGAAGCTTGTTACCGTTCAGGTTAGGCAACTGCACTTATTTTTTTCACTATGATTGCATTGAATTGTTTACAGACCCTCTGCCCCAAACCATCTTGATACCTGTTGGAAAAGTTTTGCTAGCTGATCTCCATGCTTGTTTAAAAGAATTTTAAAAGTTTAAAAAATTCTGAATGTTTGAAAATTGCCTAAAGAGTTCTGTATTTCTGATGATGTGCAATGAGTACATACTGTAAAATGTATGTTAAAAACCTCCCAGTTCTTAAAAATCTTGAGAGCTCTTTGAAAGTTCAAAACCAGTAATAAAAACTTGAAATATTCAACACCATTCCAAATACTCATTAACAGAAGTAAATCATGGGCATGTATTGAATATGACAGTTCATAACAATACAGTCAGCATAGCAGAAACGAGTCAGATAAATTTAGAGTCCCAATCCCATGAATTCTTCCCTTTGAGCATAACCACAAATTTGGCAAGAGGTTTCACGACTTAAGTCACAACCATGTAAACACTGCGAGATGAGAGGAGGCCCGAATGCTTTGTAGGTTCTGAAATCCTGGGCTGCTTTGAGGAAATGGACTTGCTGAAACAGTGACTCGCTGAAATCTCGTGGTATTATCCAGCTTGAAACCTCCTGGCAGAAGGTTGTAGAACTGAAGAATACTTGTTTTGTTCTCTGTGTGTCCTTGTCTGAGAAACACTTCTGAAATTAAATTTTCTTGTTGGGTTTGAGTGAGGTAGAAGTTTCTGAGGTAGTGCTATCTTCATTAAATTCTTAATTTTTTTTTTTCCCTCCTAGCCCATCATTCCTATGTTTACACAAAATGTTCGAGAAGGCTTTAGGACGTTAGGAGGAATAAGTAAGATATTTTCTATTTTTTTGTAGTTTATTTCTCCGTATGTGTTTAGCTTATCTCTGTAGAAATAATCACTATATAAATTTGAGATTTGATACAGCCTTGTTTCTGGAGGTTTAGTCTTTGGTTGAGTTCAGAAATATTAATTAGGATTTAATATCAGCATTGGATGTGGTATTGGCTCATCTAAGCTATTCTCCACATGACAGTGTGCCTTCACAGAAGCAGTAGAAGGAAGGAAGAAGGACCCAGAAAAAAGCAAATAGTTTAAGAGCACTTATTTTTCTCTGCTTATACCTGCTAGGCCAACTTTAAGCTTCCTGCTGTTGGTTAAGAAGCCAAGCAAACAGGGGTGTGCAACTGGCATGTGATGTCTTGAAGTGCCTTCCTAAAGCTCTGTGCTTACGCCTCTACCTGCACTTAAACTTTGAATGGTTTGAAATGCGTTTAATCTGTAGTTGGTGTACTCTTCAGCACTAGACCAGTGGTTCCTCACAAAACCTTCCATTTGCTGCTCTTTTTCCTTGTCTCTGTGGGACTTCCAGCCACCACATGAATAGATGGGTGTATATCTGCAGGCTCCACCTCTGGGATGATTAGATGGCCACATCTCTGCTGATCTACTGGTGTTAAACCCTAGCTTAAATAGTGGTAAATTCTAGTGGTTTTGTATTCTCTGACTTACTGTCTAGCAGAAAGTGTGGAGGAGACTGTTCACACCACATGTTCTGCCTTAAGTATGGGATCGTCATCTTCATCAGAGGGCTGCAGGGCAAAACGACTCTGTTTCTCTCCTCCTCTAATTAAAAGCTATATATTGCATGGAGAAAGCCAAGACGTCTGATGTAGACGCACAGAGTAACTCACGCATTCATCAAGTTGTAGAAAAATAAACAGCAATTAATTGTTGCTGCGTTCAGAAGACTCTTCTGAAACAATCAGAAATTGAGGCCCAAGTCATTCATGTTATTTGTATTCTGCCGCAGAGATGCTGGAGGAATTTAGTACTGTTGATCACTGGAGGTGTTACTCCAGTTTCAGTGCATTTGGAATATTCTTTGTGCTTACAGGTTGTGTACAGAAAATTCCACATCTTGGTCTGTAAGAATTTTCCAACACCAGCACCTCAGTTAAAGGAATTTCCTGTCTAAAACTGAGAGGGAGAACGTTAGCACCCGTTCTGCAAGGAGACTACTTCTGATCCTCTAGACATCAGCAGGACTGAACAGAACATCTTCCAATACTAGTTTCTGTGCTAATCTATAAAATTAGCTGAACTGTAACCTGTATTATGTAGCATTCCCTTCCTCTCCAGTGAGGCAGCTACTGGATTTTTCTCCTCTTCTTCCTTCTCTTTGCAGTTACTCTTTGGAGGAGAGATTTCACACAAAGTTAGAGTGGAAACAAGTCAGATGTCAACATTAACAGAGCTTTTAGGAAATGAAAGTGGAGGGTAGAAGAGCACTTGAGATGACATGTTGTTTGAGAATCTGGGTCAGGGGTTGGATTACTTGACCAGCCAGTTTCAGTTTTAAGATACATCGTGAAAAAAAACTTTACAGAATAATCTCAGTCTCTCTCTCTCCCTCTTTCTCCCCTCCTCCCCCCCCTCCTTTTTCTTCTGCTTTCTCCCTTTCCCCTATTTTTTTCACATTAGAAATACTTAGATTGCTATATGAACGTATTCGATTGCCAGTAGTTCCTATATACGGTGGGTTTCCAGTCAAGCTTCGTACATTTATTGGAGAACCCATTCCATATGAACCAAATGTAACTGCTGAGGAACTAACTGCAAAGGTAAGATAGATATGCATATATATATTTAAAATATTGACTGTTCTGATTAAAACTTGCTCACAAGCTGTTGAAATTCATAGAAACATCAAGGTTGGAAAGGACCTTAAGATTATCAAGTTCAACCTACAGCCCTATGCCACCGTAACACTGAACCATCTCCTGAAGTGCCACATCCAGCCGTTTTTTAAACACGTCCAGGGATGGTGACTCCATCACCTCCCTCGGCAACCCATTCCAGTGCTTCACCACCCTTTCGGTGAAGAAGTTTTTTCTGATATCCAATCTAAACTTCCCCTGGCGCAACTTGAGCCTGTTCCCTCTTGTCCTATCGCTGTTCACTAGGGAGAAGAGGCCAGCACCCATCTCACTACAGCTGCCTTTCAGGTGGTTGTAGAGAGTGATAAAGTCTCGCCTGAGCCTCCTCTTTGCCAGGCTGAACAGCCCCAGCTCCCTAATGAACAGCCCCAGCTGTATTATATTCCATACAATAAAAAAATTAAGTAAATAATTGCACTTCTTTGTACAGTATGTTTCCGTATCTATTTCTTCCAACTTCTCACCCAACAAATTAACTTTTGAATATTCCCCTAGTTTGGATTTAGGTGGTTTATAGAAAGGATTGTCAGATCCTCATGTTCCTTCAGTTTATTAATAGATTTCACAGCACAGAGACATAAAACAGCAAGTGGTGGAGCAGTCACATGGAGGGGGCTGAAACAGACATTTTTGAAATCTTCACAGATGGTCACTTTTGGCATTCTGAAAAATTCACTTGAGAGAAAGATTTTTTCTTTTTGACCATGGTGTGAGTTCAGTTGTCTCTTCTCATCTGTTTATCCTCTGATTAGATCTCTGCAAAATGCCATCTTAAAATGTTTCTGCACATTATCTTATACCGTGGTTCCGAAAAAAGTTTTTTCTTTTGGAGGTTCAGTTTGACAGGACTTCAGAACTGTTGGCTTTCAGGAGACAATGTGTGTTTAAATGACTTTCAGACGTGCTTTGGCATCTTCCATTTGTGCCAGCCCTCATTTGCTTCTGACTTAACTGCAAATTCTACTAATTAAGGCCTCTAGAATGTGAATCCCCTAGAGTTCTATTTAGAATGATTTTAAAGTTTTATCTCATGTTTCAGGCTATGACACAGCATACATTTTCCTTTTATATATATATAAAATTAAGCTTTTTTTTCCCCTTAATTGAAATTTTAGATCTGTAGAGATACTTAGGACCAGATCTATAAAGAGACGTGGGCAGGAGCCTTCTCCCAGGAACAGCTGATCACCTACTTCATATAAACAGTGGGAGCTTGCACCAAGAGTCAGTTCTCTGCTTGCTGACCACTGATTTACAAAGGCAAATAGTTCTCTGTTCTGTCCTTGGCCTTAAGAATTCAGAAGCCTGTGCTTCTCTAGGCAGAACAGGAAGGTTACAGCGTGGCCTCACCCCTAGCTTTTGCATAATACCCAGGTTTTGAATGGTGCCCATAGAGCTTTTATATAATAAGAATGGCTGCTTTTAACTTCTTGGCCTGCTACGTTTTTGAGCGAAAGTGAATGCTGCTGACCTCTGCGGGGTTCTAGGTGTGGTCTAAGCATGTTTTACAGGATGGGCTCCCTTAGGGGACATGGGTGCAGGAGTAATTACTTTGTACAAGCCGAGTACGCTGAAACACAGTTTTGTTACCAGTGTTGCTTCTGGGCGTGTGTAGAGGCGAAGTTGGTGCGTTCTTTAAGAGCACTGCTCATGCAAACCTGGGCATGGGCAGAAGCTTCTGAGTTGCAGTACAGCATGCAAGCACTGATGTACTTCGTAGATCTAAGTCTCTTAACTAATTTACTCTGCTGTCATTTTACTATTACTAATAGAGCTTGTGAGCACAGCTACTAGATCTAAAAGATACTACTATGTCTGTTTCTTGGCAGTGATCTCCCAAACGCAGTCTGTGAGCTTAAATATGATAAAACAGTATTTTGAACTTGTAGTAGTTCTGTGAGATTGGAGAGGATGAAAAAGAGCCTAGAAATTGTGTTCATGTATGATCAATATCAAGATGAATTAATCTGACCACA
>NW_009705769.1:0-12719 GCF_000703405.1 Apaloderma vittatum | reverse complement strand
TTCCCTACAGACAAAAGCAGCACTCCAAGATCTAATAGAAAAACATCAGAAAATACCAGGAAATATATTTAGGGCTTTAATGGAACGATTTCAAACACAAAAGAAAGATGATTAAGGTTTTCTGCATAAACTACTATTTAGTTACAATATTCTTAAAGTCATATTTGTAACTTATTCATTCTTCTAATAATAGATTTTAAATACTGTCCTAATGATACTGCAGTTTAATTTAAGATGTAAGACACTTTCCTTTGCCCTTTCCCCTGCCCAGTGTCAAGCTCAGGAACCCAACCTTCAAATCATCTGCAATGGGGCGAAGCTTACGTTTTGATAAATGCATTCCTAACTTGAAAGTGACTTTTTCAAAAATCACACTGCAAGTCTTTATGTACATGGTCTTTTGTCTTTCTTTCCTGTTCCAACTCCTATGGTTGAAGTATTAACCTGAATATTAGACCTGCTGTAGAGCTAGAACCTTACTGTCTTGATCATCATCACCGCAACTGGGCTTTTTGGGCCAGATGAATGCCATACAGCGTTTATCAAAACTTTGTTTAGGTTGTTACTCTCAAGCTGCCATTCTCCAGTGGCCTGGAGAACCTCTAGCTATGCCTGCAAAACCCACAACGGAAAGCATTTAGTTTTTTGAGGTGAGCTTGGAAAGAGCATGGAGGAGTGAGAATTGATTAGAGAACTGCAGTGAACCAAGGAAGTTTGTTACAGAAACTGCTCTGATGCTGTGAATGAGAACCCAACAGCACAGCTGCTATTCCCAGCTGAGCCAGATTGGATATCTGCCCTGGAGTAGAGAGTTGTCGCATTTGATTCCTGGTGAATCTGCAGATTTTCCTTTGAAAGAGTGAGATGAGCGTTTAAGAGGTGGAAAATGAGAGTATTGTTTAGTAACGTGAGCTCATAAAGCTTTGTTTTGAGGAAAGAAAAAATTAGTACAAAAATCCTTTTAAAAGTAGTAGCTCTTTTGAAAAACAGCCACTACCAAATACCCTTTAAATCAAGTATATATGTGTAAACTGTTAAACATCCATATTCTTCAAACACAGTTGTCTTACTTAAGTTATTAAATCAGAGTTGAGAGGGAAATCCTTTATACTTTCCTTAAGTAAAAACAATTGAATGAACTGGAAGGACTTGCAGGATTAGGCTTTTGTGCACATAGAGTAGATTATATTATATTTCTTCTGAACTAAAGCCTGTGCGTTTATTGTCCAAATAGGAAATATCTGAAATATTTCTTCTGATTGCCAGCAGGTTTAATGTACAGTTCTTAAATTAGCATCTGGGAACTCTTCAGTTTTGAGATGAGGACAAATTCCTTAAGGAAAGATAAAAGAGGTTTATGCTATATTATGCAGTCTCTTTTCCATATTATTGGAGTTTGACCTTTTCTTAAAAAACAAACACAATAAGAAAAAAACACACCAAAACCCCCAACTTTTGAAAGAGCAGTTGTATTCAATTTAGTATCCCTTCCACCATTTAAGCACACGCTTTGCTTTATACTTCTAAATGTTTAAATTAGTGAGGTTATATATGTGAATTATGCTCTGTGTTTGGAAAATGCCACTTTACAGGAAAAAGTCTATAAATTAGAGTTTGCAAAAAGCTTATTTTATGGTATTATTTTATATCAAAAACATCTTCTCTAGTGTTGAATTAAATTTTTTAAAGCTTGAGGAAGAATCATGTTCTATAAAAGCAAATGCCTATTCTCAAGTTTTTAAAATTGCTTGGCTTTTATTGAAAACAAGATTCTGTTATTTTTTATTTATCAGAATGTTTTTTAAAAGTATGTTAACACAGCGTGGCATTAGAAGTTATAATGCCAAATTCCTACACTGGAGTATAACTTAAGTATGACTATTTTCACTGTCCATCTTGAGGAAAATGTACATCAGTCTATATTGTGGAATTCACAAAGGCAGCTGAACATATTTCATGTTGAGATTGTGTACCTGTAAAAGAAAACTCAGTCTAAAAGGTTCTGTTTAGACGTGAACAGATGTGATCTGAGATTTTATAAAATTTATTTTACTAAATATGTGGGCTGTTTGATGAAATTTTGTCCCGTTAAGTATTGAAAGATGAATATAAAAAATGAAGGGCAGTATTGGTACTCTTTAAGTGTTCATATTTGTATAGGCCTTTCATATTTATTTCTATATATTAAAAAAATGTATAGAAGACACCTTTTGAATAAAATTGACAACTGGAACAGGCTTCTGAAGTTTTGTGCTGTGTTTGAACTAAATGAAACTATATGTGGCCTCCTGTGCTGAACCATCACTGATTTTAAACAACATGTAATACCCTTGAGAAGCTCTTGTCACCTGATGTCTGAGTAGAGGTGGAAGAATCAAAGCTTCAGAAAGGACAAGTTAAAGGAAAAATAATTCGAACAACAATGGAATAAAGGACAAAAGTCACATAAACACTAAGGTCCGTGTTTTAATGGGTGTAATTAGTGCTGTAGGAGGCCTTAGCAGAAACTGCAATATCACTTTAATTACATTTAAGATTCTGCAAAAGAAAATAGAGCCAAAATACTGACTAGTAGAGTTTATTTGTACGTATTTAGCGTGTGAATGGTTACCTACTTTATTTCATTGAAAATGGGAACTGACCTAGAGAGATGCTCATACAAGTAAGGTTATAGACCATGCTTCATTTTAGCTGATGTGGTTTTGTTGTGCGTCAGCAGAAGTATTTAAAGGACATTTTAGCAGCATTAGACTGGATCACTGATTGCCCAGGTAGCCTTTGGATACACTGAAGATACTCCATTTTTTCTCCATGCGACCAGCATAACCAGGATACACATTTTCAGGTTGTTGGGAAGTAGAAATAGGCTGAATGCTGTACTGACAGGTATTTGTTGTTATCTCTCAGCAAGACCCAAATCTCCTGCTGGCCAATTTGCTGCCCTGTTGGATAATAGCAGAGCTCAGTCTGAGCATCTGTTATTAGGATGCTTTCATATGAAATTAATCACTGCAGATGCAAGGTAGAGCAGTTAATCAGCATTGTCAACACGATTGTGTGGTTCAGCCAGTATTTGATTTCCTGTACAAGTGTACCATTATGTTGCTTCATCCTGTTACTCTTAGAGAAAGATACAGCTATGGTGACACTTAATGTGTTAGCTCTACAGTGCTTAATCCCTATTAAACCCATCATAGATGCTAGACTGATTTCTTTGTGTTATTTTTGCACGTAAAAATTACAGTCCCAAAAGGGAACTTGGAGGTGCATGGAATTGCTACATGAATGTAGCACAAAAAAATAGGTGTTAAGTAAGATAATCCTCTAAAATATGTCTGCTGAAATTTCATGAGACAATCTGGTGTCACTTAATTACTTCTATTCACGTCTATGAAAACTCTTGCCAGCAGCAAAGATAGTGTGTTTGTACAATATAGATCAATGATGCTAATGCCTTTTTGTATATATTTTTAAAATTCAGAACTAGCCAAAATCAATGGTAGTCTCCACATGTTATTTTCCTCATCATGAGTTTTTTAAAGTATTTGCTTGTCTGCTTTTTTTGAGTAATTTGTTTTACACAGAAGGTTGCAATTTTACCACTACTACCTTGAATTTTGTCACAGCGTACACTGAGTGCACACCGTATGTTGCTTCCTGAAACATTTTTATAATGGTATCTTCATGTCAGAAAATTGGTCACAAAAGTGCGATAAACTTTTGAACTGTAGGGAGAATGTTTTTCCAACCAAAAGTGTTTGCTCACCCTTCTCGCTTTTTTGTGTGTCTGAAACATCACAGGAAGGCAAGATGCCATTTGGAATTAACACCAAGCTGCAAATATAAGGCAGGTCCAATATTTTTTTTCCATACTATGGAGCTGAGTCGGCTGCCATAGAGCAAATCCTATTCCACGAGGCCTTGTGTTGCATCCATCCCATGAGAGCAAGCCCACCGCTCCCTGCTGTGCACACAAGTTACTGTAAGGAGAGAACACAGCATGATTCCTCAGCCCACCTTTGGCTCCTGTGTTCTAGATAAAACCACTGAATGCTCTGAAAACAAGAGATGCCGAAGTTCTTAAAAAATGCAGAGGGGAGTATTGTGTTAATCAGAGAATATATTAAAAGTTAAAAAAAATTAAAAGGCAAGAAATGGAACCATTTTTACCTGATTCCTTTTAATAGGAAACAGAATGTGCGAAACATCGGGGAGGGTAGGCATTTACAATTCTGTATCATCTTTTTAGGGAATTTGTGGCAGATGAATTGGGATGGGTCATGTTGAAGATGTGGCCAATTTTCCTATATTCCAGACCAGAGTTCACTTTTCCTTCCAATAGTATTTTCTAATGGTCAGGTCTATGGTTTGCTCAGAGCAGCTCCAGTCTTCCTTCAGTTGCCTCTTAAGTGGGAACAGAAACGGAGACTCCAATGAACATTTGTTGGCTCTCTTTTTGATCTACTCGTAGTCTACCAAAGGTACCTAGAAACATTTCAACTTCTGTGGTGGAGCTGCCAGCTCTCCGGACACCTCTTTAATAATTGGATTTGCCCTTACCATATAAAAACTGCTCTCCACCAAAGCTTTTCAAGTGTCCTGTTCATTCAGAAATGGATTAATTTTCTTTTGCCCATCACGCAGTGGATTAATTTTCTTAACTAGTGGACACAGCAGTTGCAGGCTTGCTTGGTTAATGTTTTTTTACCATGGATTTCTACATTCAAGATACATTTTGGTATCTTGATCCTGCTTTGTGAGAACAAGCTTGAGGGAAACGGCTGACTGCAACTTGGCTCAGTCCCTGAAGGCATTAATGAAAATATAAAACAAGGCCCACAACTGAAACAAGTGCACCCAAACCTCAAACTAGTTTTGGAATCCTATTTCTGGATGATCTTGAGTCACGTTTATAGAACGGAAAGCCAAAACTTCCTGGCTCTTTTTTCTCCTTGCAAAACTTGGCACCGGTACAGAAGCATAGCAGCTGTGCTGGTGTTTCCAAGACCAAAGTTGTCTGAGTTGAGCAGCGCTCGGGAGGAGCAGCCTCTGGAGAAGGCTTCAGCAGCCCTCAGGGCCTGTCTGGGGCAAAGTATGGTAGACTAGTGTGGGAATCCTGCTGGACATACAGTGGAAAAATACAACCAATTTTTAGTAAAAGGAACTGTTCTGATGTGTGGAGACCTTGCTGAACACCTGGAAGATAAAACCAGACTAGACTTGGGTAAAAACAAGCTGTTCTGAGCAAGCCACACAGGATAACAGTTGATGAATGCATTAAAAAGATCAGACTGGGAAACTGTGTGGAGGCGTATGTGAACGGACGCGACTAAGATAGTTGCAAGGACGATGTTTCAAAAAACCCATAAACTATTTAAGCAGCTCTCTGAGACTCGCACAGACACACACACAATCACACATACATTCGTGCACTACTTTGCTTCTGCTTTTGCTCCTGCTTCTGCTTTGACAATAAAAGGCCTTGCTTTCAACTCAGACCAGAGGCTGCCATCCCCTTCATCACTGCAGACTAGTGGAAGTATCTAGTAGTTGGTGCTCTGACTAGATTTGCTCATCAGCTAGCAGCACATCAAGCGTTGCTATTTCCCCTCAAAAACAAGCGAGCAGTTGTGCTTGCTATCCATTTCCTCTTTCCATCACTAGTCTTGGTCTATATTCTTTCCTGCAGACTTCCCAGCACAGAATCAGACTTGTTGAGGCTGGAAAAGACCTCTGAGATCATCAAGTCCAGCCTATGACCCAACACCACCACATTGGCCAGACCATGGCACTAAGTGCCACATCCAGCCTCTCCTTAAACACCTCCAGGGACGGTGACTCCACCCCTTCCCTGGGCAGTGCATCCCAGTGCCTGAGCACCCTCTCCGTGAGGAAGAGCTTCCTGAGATCCAACCTAAACCTGCCCTGACGCAGTTTCAGGCCGTGCCCTCTTGTCCTGTCACTGGTTGCCCAGGAGAAGAGCCCGACCCCACCTGACTACACCCTCCCTTCAGGCAGTTGTAGAGAGTGATCAGGTCCCCCCATGATGATACCCAGGGCCATTCAGAGCAAAACTTGATTTTCAGTAAAGCTTTGCCATGGCAGAGGAGTGAAGCAAGTTCGAGCAGCTGCAGATGTGGCGCTGAGGTTCACTTCGCAGTAGGGGTCAGTGTGTGGCGTGGGGCTGCCTTCACAGAGGGGTCAGGGGAAAGAGCAGCAGCCAGGTTGGCCCAGCCACCCTGTTTTCCAACCCTCAAGTGCCCTGAAATAATCTGGCTGGCTCAGGTGTAGCCAAGCAGACACAAGAAGTTAGAGCTGAGGAGTGAATGTGTTTAAGTTCTGATATTTATGCATACACCACCACCACCTCTGAGATCTCTCTAGAGAGATGTTCTAAAAGGTGAGAAAGCTTTTTATAAAGAGCCTCTGGTATTTTTTGGTCATACGTACGGTATCCACAGATAGCATTTCTGGGAGACAATAAGCTTTCTGCACAGCAGCTGTAATGAAAGAACCAACAGACACTCTTGTACTATGCAATTAATTCCACCCTTCTTGTGTAGCAACTGGGACGTACATACATCTGAAGTGGTGCTGAACATACCACTTTGGTTGCTCCATGCCTGGTGTCTTATTTGCAAAGCTCTCCTCATGAGCCAGTGGCTGTACAGTTTGACAAGCATTTAAAATCAGGGGACAGCATGGCTTTTGTAGCTGTCTCCAGCAAGGTGAGTCTGAAGAACTTGGCATGCCAGTGGCTAAGCACCCATGAGTGCCCAAAACCACACTTTGAGGAGCAATGGGACTAGTGAGCTGACCTAAAAAATCAGCTAGAAAATCTCAGCTGTTGGAACAGGTTGATCTGTCTTCCTTTAGTTTCTTAACGCCTAAGATCTTCTGACCATTAATGGCTACAGGACCAGAAGTGATCTGACTTTATTATTTACACAGCTGCATAGATATGGGTATGTGTGTGTACGTGTGATGCCCTGTTTCTTTGGTATAAACAGGAGCACTCAACCTACCTTTAGCGGCTGTTGCAAGGCAAATAGCAGACCTTTATTATTCAATCCACCTGAGGTTTGCAAATGTCAAGATGATATCATTCATGCTTGCGTTGTCATAATTATGCCTAATCATTTTTTATTGGCTGGTGAACCAAATAATTTTTGTAGATGTGCTGATTTCTAACAGATCATCTCTTCAAACCATGCAGAAAAACATGGATAGCAAGAAAATAGTGTTTTCTGGAGCCCAAGCTCCTGATTTTAATGCAGATTTCTCTAAGTGTAAGAATTATGTCTAAAGGAATATTTTCATCAACAAGGGATCTGCCCACCTCTGAGTTTTTTGCCCCCATTTCTAATGTCTAAAATAGCAGACAGAACCATGTCAGGAGCATGTTCACATCAAGGTAAATAAAACCAGAAACTCTCAGGTTCCAGCATAGCATTTCCACCTCAACAAATACTTGCAATACTTGTATTCCTGAGCTCCAGAGTAAAACACAGAGGACTCCTGGCTTTGACAAAGAGGGAGAAAGATACACTCAATGCAAAGGAGCAATTTCAGCTGTGGAAGGGAGACGTCCTAAAGAAGACTGAATTTTTTTTACACTGGGGCTGTCCTTCAGAAGGAGCTTTATGTTTTTGGCAAGCTGTCCTCTTTTGACAGTCCCTCCACCTTTCCAGGCAGCACGCCAGGCAAACCACAGCAGCGGAGACAGGCAGTCAAAGAAAGCATGTGAGCCTGTAGCATTGGCTCTTTTGGGAACAATAGGGACCTGCTTCTATCAAATTTAATCAGGCTTAATACTCAGCTGCTGGGATCAGCTACTATTTTGCAACTGAAGAGACATTTAGCTGAGCACAGGCAGGCTGCGTAGGGAGAAGGTGATGATTCATCCCAATATAAATATGCTGCTGCTTGGGTGGAGCAAAGTCAATTTTAAGAGGTGTAGCAAGTGTTGGCAGCTGCATGAAATAAATTAATAAATCAAAAGAAGAAAACATGACTGAGTCCAGGTAATTCATATGCCCATGACCAAAGTTTCCCTTCCTGGCATCTGTGCATGTGCTGGGTTTACCTTATATGTCAGCAGAAAAGCTGAACTTTTACTTCTTCTAAGAATCCACTTGTTTTACAACGGCCCATCTGGAATTAGAAACAATTGATGCTGTACAGGGTGCTGGGCTGTTTTCTTTGTTCCCCCTTTCCATTACATACATTTTGCCCCTTTGTTTTAGGGACTAGTGCTGCCCAGTTACAATCATCCTGTTAAGAAATCACGAATTTTAGCAACCACCAACATAGGGATGGGTTAATATTTAGCAAGGCAGGGTGTCTGAAGTTAGAAAAGTTCTCCAAATTCAAGACAGCTCAGTGTGGCTCAGATGCTGCAGTTATTCCACCTTTTAAGGTAAAAGGAAAACTCTTTTTTATATGCCTCATCATTAAAGCTATTTGCCCTGGCCATCCTGAAAGCAGCCCTGCCTGCCCATCTCTTTGGAGTTGGGTCTGCTTGTTTCTCAGTTGCATATGCCATAACACACAGCATGAGAACACCCAAAATATTGTATCACCTCTGCTGGCATCCGAGGGCAAGTCAAAGGAAGAGCTTGGCACGGGGAAGTTTACGCCATGAAAAAGGGATAGTTTGCTAACATTTTGGCCCATGTTTCATTCTTTCTTTTTTCTCTCCAGGCTGGAAGTTTGCCAGAAACAGTAAGGGCCCCGGGGAATTTAAAAGTATTGCCGCCCTGGCACAAGTGGGAAACCACATCACTGAAGCAGAGGTGGTTTCTCTGAACACTTCAGCTGAGCATCTCTGAGCACTCACACCAAATCCTGCATCCACGACCTGACAGCTTGCAGGAAGAGCTCAGCTCAGCACTGTGTACCAAGACAGCAGCAACACAAGCCAGTACATGGGGAGTGAGTTATTCATGTAGCCTGACATGGTCTGAAAAAGCCAGTGAGAAAAAGTCATCTCTGCAGCCTCTGCTTAAAAAACAGATGTGTGGGACCTACAAAGTGCCAAGACACAGAGCACTGCCCTGCCGTGGATAAAAGCTCAGCTCTGCCAAGCAGTCGGTGATGGTGCCCGGCTGCATTACCCACCTCCATACCACATCTGACCGGCTGTATCTCCTCGCTGGCTCTGCCTGTTCCTGCTGCATGATCTGATCTGTACACTTATACCTTGACACCCAGGCTTCGAGTCTTTATAAACAGAGAGATGCTCAGCCCAGAATCTTCTCTGCTTTCTTCCCAGTACACCAGCTGCCTTCATAAGAGGCAAAGCATCTCCTTTGAGATTTGGCTTCCTGTGTGAATTCGAATGGCACCTCTTTAGTACTTCTTTTGAATCAAGGTAGCAGATAATGCAGAGCAAATTACTGCTTCTGATAACTCAGGTTTCAGAGAAATGTCAGATAAAGTCTTCAAGGCAAACTGTAATGAACACAGGGCTTTTATGTTCTTCCAGGATTTTTTGTTTTTTCTCTAAGGCTGCCCTGTTTTTTCTTCCTCTTCCTTTAGGAAATATGAGAGCTATGATCTAAAAAGATGTTGCATGTGTGCACACAAGAAAAAGTACTCTGAAGGATAAAAGTGCAACCAAACACTTCCCTTCATATTTTAATTCTGCTTCAGGTAGAAACAGGAAGGGAGTGTATTATCTCTATGCACAGTCAGAGGCATCCTGTAGCATAGGCTGCTGGCAAAAATGAATTATCTATGCAAGAAAAGCTAATTTAAAACAAGCTTTTATGATATCTGCATTCAAAATAATGTTGAAAGAAGTTAAATATAAAATTGAGGTTTCTCGTGTCCTACTTGCATATACTAACTACCAGGGGCATGGTATACCTGGATTGGAAATATAGTGCAATGACTTCTCAGCCACCACTCAGGGAGGGAATGTGCCATACTGGATCAGATCATTAGCCCACACTGTCATCTAAACCAAGCTCCAACCTCATTTTTCCTTTACAAACACAGAATACATTGCATTTTGTATGCTGCTCACATGGGTATGATATTTGGAGATGCTCATTAAGGGAAACTATTAAGGCATGATATATGCCTTATGCTGTATTACAGTTTAAGCATATGGCAATTATTTGCATTCCTTGAAAATGCTTAGTGCTCTGGGACATTATGGCCCAGCTAAGACAGGGTTTCCTTATCTTGGATTGGGTGTTGTTTTTTGGTTTTGGTTTTTTTTTTGGTGTGGTTTTGGGTTATTTTTTTTATATATTTTATCTTAAAATATGGACTGGGTGAAGTCACACACAAAAGTCAAAGAAATTCCAAGTCAGCACAACAGATCCTGGGCTGAAACTGTAGGCAGAAGATGGCACAGGGTACCTAACAAAACACTGACCTGTCAGAAAAGTTGAAAGATGGATTAATTTTCCTGCTTCTATCAGAACATTGTCAGGATATTGCACAGGATATCAGACCTCTGAAGAAATGCCACACACTTGTAATGTAACCACACAGCTCCTCTCCCACTCCTGCACCAGCAGGGTCAGCTGGAATCAAAATGGACACAAAAAGGCAATGGCATTTGAAGTGTAGATTCAAACATCACAGATGGTAAGCACAGTCCAAAGCAAAAAAAAAACAAAACTCCCAAAGGAACACAGAAAAACCAACATCAGGGACAAACAAGCCTTTAAAATGAATGAACAAACAAACAAAAAAAGAAAATGCCTTAAAGGGAAAATCTTGGAAGAGTTGCAAAATCATCAGACAAGAATAAAAACAGATCAGTAGGGACAAATGTGCAATAAGGAAGGGCTGAGTTGCACAATGCTGCTCGTTCAGTCTGAAGGAGCCTCCAGATGTTCCCTCTTACAGTCATGTAACTACAAGTTGTGAAAGAGCTGACTTGCAGACTGTGGATAAGCTGAGGCTGGTCATGGTACCTCTTGTCTCACACTGGTCCAGGGAAGATTTGCTTCGCTCTAGTGGTGGGTCCAGTGGCATGGCAGAAGAGTGCATGAAGATAATAGATGGAATAAAGAAGGATGAATGCTAGTGAAGATGTGAATGCTAGTGAAGATGTAACAGTGACTACTGCCAGAGCCCCACTAGTCACAGATATTGAAAATGAAGTCAGGTCAGTATCTAAATGACCTTTGGAGTGTCATGAATTGATCAAATTCCGAATTTGGACTGCTGTAGTCTTTACAGACACAAGACATTTGAAATTACTATAAGATCAACTTGCTTAAAACTATAAAATAGTTTGGAGAGGAACTGCAGTGGCCTACAATATCAGTAATTATCCATTAGCTCATTTTCAATATTTATAATTACAATGTATTTAAGCCTACCCTTCTATGTTTTGGGACATTTTCAGTGTGCTTGCCTTCCATAAACTGGTCTACTTGCTTAATCATTTAAGTCCTATAAGCACATGTAGCAGTGACACAACACTGGAAAATACCACATATTTCTTATTGTGATGATGGCAGTCCAGTTTATGCTTACAGCAGTTAGTAAGAGCCCAATTAAAAATAAAACACTCTGTTACTGGAAGACACAGTAAATATGAGTATCTCGTTGTCCTCAGTTTGTTGGGTTATTTTGTGTAGCCTTCTGTGAATGAGAAATCTTTCCATCTCAGAAAAACCTGCTGCTTATGTACAGAAGTGAAGCCTGCGATATGCATGGACCAATGTGCTGGGTGGTAGTGAATGCAGCTAGAGCCACCCCTCTGGTCAGTCTGTCTGCACACCCTCTGGAGTTATGCTTCTGTCAAAAAACCAGAGCTCTCTTCCTCTTGCCCAGTGAAGACAAGTGCAGATGAGCACATAAGAACAATGGTGGTGTAACCTGGTTAAAATATTGATTATTCTGTGGCCAACATATTTTAGAGCATAATGCATTTTAGAGTTCAGTGAGCCCAAAAAACACACCAGAGAGCAGGCTTCCAACCTACTTGTCATTCTGTGCTTGGCAATGGATCTGAAGTACTCCCACAGCAAAAATACTGCACAATATCACTACTTACTTTCCTACTTTCCAGCTTAATTTCCAAAGTCACTGAACAAATGCATTTTATACCTGTGCAACATTCAGGAGAAATAGAATAACTTCTCTCTAATCTCCTTTTCCAGGTTTCCCAGGTAGGAAGACACTGCTCCTATTTCCATGCACAGGTCTCTAGGTGCGTTATGAGCAGTAGTAAGTCAAGTCTCTTACTAGCTCCAAAGCAAAGTAAAGTAGGAGAAAAACCCTGCTTGAATAATTTTGCCAAGACACTGGGGGGTTGTATTACCAAGTCCCCATATTTAGTTTTTCAACATTATTTTCACTGGAACTATATATATTTCTGTCTTCTTTTAAGGCAAGAGAGACAAGAAGTGCTCTGAACAAGCAGTTTTTAAACTACTTGCAAAAACTTTCTTGCATTCCCTTTTTAAGGATCTAATTAAACTACTAGTTTTGTTCAGCCTGAAAAGAAACTGCTTTGCTCCTTTCATGTGGAATGTTTTCATTAAAAGTCCTTGAAGGAAGCTCTTGCCCCAGATATAAATAATTTGCCTAAAAATGTGCAAAGTAAATCCTTTTTACCCCAAGCTAACTAGTCCCATACTGTGGCAGCTGCCCATCCATTTGATTTGTCCCATGCAGCTCCCATACTCCAGAAGAGTAGTAGGAAGATATTTTAGAGATAGAATCATAGAATTATAGAACAATTCAGG
>NW_009705768.1:0-252 GCF_000703405.1 Apaloderma vittatum | reverse complement strand
TCCAGGAAGAGGGAAGGAGCTGCCGGTGCTGTCGGCGGTCCCCGTGTCACCGGTCCACGGGCGGCTTTCGGAGGGGCCCGGGATGCGCCGAGCTTTATTTGAGAGCGCCGCGGAAGAAATGAGGAGGCTTTTAATATTTCATAAACAATAAAAGTCGAGCTCCGGCGGAGGCAGCGAGTGGAGCCCTCCCTATACCCACACTTTCCGCACCCGGCAAACTTTCCACCGGGGTTTGCGGACGGGAGGAGGTGC
>NW_009705767.1:0-218 GCF_000703405.1 Apaloderma vittatum | reverse complement strand
CTGGAGGAACGTGCCGTGCCAGGGCTCAGCTTATCGTAAAATCAGAGTGGTTTGGGTCAGAAGGGGCCTTTAAAGGTCATCTGGCCCAACTTCCCCTGCTGTGAGCAGGGACCAGAGCGGGTCGCTCAGAGCCCCGTCCGAGTGTCCCCAGGGATGGAGCCTCCAGCACCTCCCTGGGCGACCTTCACCACCCTCACTGTGAGAAATTCGTCGTTCCC
>NW_009705766.1:646-1009 GCF_000703405.1 Apaloderma vittatum | reverse complement strand
GCCACACGCTGCCTGGATGTGCCCAGGCTGAGCCCTGCCAGCACAGCCACAAGCAGCGCCCTGTCCAAATCCAGACGCTCCTCGGGACACCATCCCTCTGTTATATGTCTTGCAGACACATCTCCAAGCCCCCAGTGCCACACGCTGCCTGGATGTGCCCAGGCTGAGCCCTGCCAGCACAGCCACAAGCAGCGCCCTGTCCAAATCCAGACGCTCCTCGGGACACCATCCCTCTGTTATATGTCTTGCAGACACATCTCCAAGCCCCCAGTGAAGCAGAGTCATCCTCACACACGTTTGACTTGCCCATGGCTGAGGCTCTAAGCTTTTTAACGGGGTGGCCTTGGCAGGGTCCCAAGTGTG
>NW_009705766.1:0-203 GCF_000703405.1 Apaloderma vittatum | reverse complement strand
CCCCCCCAGGGTCGGAGTCAGCCGTGTCCCCACACAGACAGGCTGGGGGAGCTGGGTACGTTTCTCTCTGGCAACACAAGCTGGGACCCCAGCAGGGAGTGCTGGTGGGCAGCAGAGGTGCGGGGACAACTTGGCCACCGAGCCAGGCACAGGAGCATTCCCGATGCACCATCCGCCTGTGCTGCAGGGACGGGAACTGCCCA
>NW_009705765.1:11392-11617 GCF_000703405.1 Apaloderma vittatum | reverse complement strand
ACTCTGTGGTGTGCGTATACCGCCCCTGCGGCTCTGGTGCCCCCAACACAAGAAGGACGTTGAGTTGTTGGAGCGGGTCCAGATGAGGGACACAAAGATGCTCAAGGGCTGGAGCACCTCCCTGCCTGGACAGGCTGAGAGTTGGGGCTGCTCGGCCTGGGGAAGAGAAGACTCTGGGAGACCTTCTAGCGGCCTCCCAGTGCCTGGGGGGCTGCAGGGAAGCTG
>NW_009705765.1:10898-11183 GCF_000703405.1 Apaloderma vittatum | reverse complement strand
GCAGGGAGGTGTCCCTGCCCACAGCAGGGGCTGGAACGGGATGGTCGTCGAGGTCCCTTCCAGCCTGAACCATTGTAGGATTCTCTGACAATAATGGAATAAAAGAATTTGGATACACTGCCTATAAACTGAGGAAATGGAGTAAATCTCTCAGCTTAAGCCGGCATCAGTACAATTCCCCCAGGACCAGCCACAGCATAACACACATCAACTACAGGTATTTTTAAGACAGTTCTCTAAAAACCAGGCAAAACAGATCCCCGTGCACATCTCAGACTAGCCCCG
>NW_009705765.1:10509-10874 GCF_000703405.1 Apaloderma vittatum | reverse complement strand
GTCCACCCAAAAACCCCGGATGGAGCAGAAGCTCTATTTCTGCAGCCGTTACGGTCGCTGCCCCACCAAGCAAACATTTCACAAGAACAGCGACCGGTCACCGAGCAAAGTTCTCCTTTTAGGGAAGGGTGCCCGCGAGCATCGACGCTGGGGTCCGACGCCTCCAAACCCGCCGCAAAACCCACCCGTCGTATCAGATGCCGGCTTGAAAGCGGCGCGGTGGAAAAGAGACCGTGGTCTGTGGAGAATAGCTTGGCGCTCAGCCCGGCTTTGCTGGGGCAGCTGCAATCTTATGTAAATGATGCCGGAGCATCACATTTCAGGAACTTCTCCCCCAACTTCGCCACCCTCGTACTCACAAAACC
>NW_009705765.1:10149-10467 GCF_000703405.1 Apaloderma vittatum | reverse complement strand
CCCAAGACAAAAAAAAAAGGTGCCACGTTTCCCTGAAATTACTTCTGTGCCCGAACAATCGCTCCGAGGTGAGACGGGAGGTTACGGAGTGTTTCCAAAGCGCCTCCAAGCTCCAGCGGCTGCGTGGCCGCGCTCACACGCAGCTCTCCAGCCTCTCGTTTTCGTTTTGCCGCGGGGGCTGGAAGTGGCCTCACCCCGGTGCCTCCGTTTTCTCGTGCGGTTTCAGGGAACAGAGAGCCCCACTGCGCTGTTCGGCCTGAACAAACGCACGGTTTTCTGTCAGACAGAGTGCAGTCAGATTTCAGCGCAGTTTTGTGA
>NW_009705765.1:8810-9802 GCF_000703405.1 Apaloderma vittatum | reverse complement strand
GCTGAACACCCCCAGCTCCCTCAGCCTGTCCTCGCAGCAGAGCTGCTCCAGCCCCTGGCTCAGCTTTGGGGCCTCCTCTGGACTCGTCCCAACAGCTCCACGTCCCTCTTACAGTGGGGACACCAGAACTGGACGCAGCATTCGAGGTGGGGTCTCACCAGAGCTGAGTAAAGGGGCAGAATCCCCTCTCCTGCCCTGCTGGCCACACTCCTCGGGATGCAGCCCAGGACAGGGTCGCCCTTCCGGGCAGCGAATCCTTCTGAGGTGTCTCATCCATCTGGTCACCTGCTAAGTCTGAAGCACATCCAGCTTCCTCATCAATGATTTTATACGAGACAATGCCACACAAAAGCCTAAGAGCAGGTTTTTTGTGTTACACACACTTGCAGTCAAGAGTTCTAGATCTACTCAGCCTTACTCTGGCTTTCAGCTGGTAGCTTTCATCTGAATTCAAAACTTTTCACCTCCTACACGGACATTTCCTAGACATCAATTCGAGGAATAAAAGTTGCATTTTGCTCTAAACTATGAACAGGTTGTAATCACTGATGCCAGAAATCATCAGAGGCACCACCAGCCAAAAACTGGCCACACTTCAAAAAAAGACGTTGTGATTCGACAGTTTATTATTACTTGGTGCGATTATTATTGGCCCTTATTTACTAGCAGAGTAGAAAATCTTTCACAAGAACAAGGATATGTCCTACCAAGCCCGGTGTAAAATTCACTTCTCACACTAGAACCGAATTAGGAACCGTAAGAGGTCTCACCTTCCCGAAGCTGAAATAGTTCAAAGAAAACAGCTCTGTTGGGTCTCTTCGGACTTCCAGCAAGCCATAAGGATTTTTCTCCGTACACAGACAGGTTTGCCCGTTGATGTTTTAGCAGTTGTGCTTCTGGCCGAGGCACAGGCTGCAATCCAAAGGAGCGTTCCAAAGCAGCACAGAAACCGTTCGGGTAGCTGTGACAGCCAGATATTCTACACGAGCTCC
>NW_009705765.1:0-8779 GCF_000703405.1 Apaloderma vittatum | reverse complement strand
AAAGAGTGTTTGCCGTTTACTTTTCGCCATTGGGACTTTTCAGCCTTCTCTAAAAGCAAGTCAGAGCTGACTAACAGGGAAAAAACTCGACTTTATGTGATGAATGAAAGAGAGAAACTTACGTCCCACATCGTGCAGAAAATATTCTTGTGCGACTCCGAAAAGAAAAATAAGTGCTTCGCTTTTGGTACTTCTTTCCTTGAGAATTTTCAGTTAGTGGCTGTGATTTCATCAGCAAACTTTCCTCAGAGCTCCCTTCCATGACCAAGGGCAAGAGGAAGAAGGCCAGAACACCGCACTCAGCAGTTTTCCAAAGCACTGAGGCGACGGAGCGAAGGGGTGTGCGTGCTCCGACTCGCTCCGCTGTTTCACCGCCACGACTTCAGAAGCACAGCGGGCTGTTACTATTGTCAAGAAGTTTTCTAAGGCGACTTTGTCGCGTCGGTGGCTGCGTTTCCCTCGTGAGCTCAAGGGAAACTGTTCCTCCACCCCTCGGGCTAAAGCCAACAGAAAGAAAAATTGTATTTCTGGCTCAGCCTCTGCTTTTCAGGCTTTGAGAGGTGCCTCTGCCCCACAGAGGACACGTCTCCCAAACAAACCTGAGTTTGGTATTTGGTGTCAAAAAGCAAACGGAACATTGCTTTGCTATTCCAGTAACTTCTCCCTTTGTCTCTCCTGACGCCCGGGGATCTCAGCTGTCTCCAGCTCCCTCTTTTCCGTTCTACCGTTTTCTTGTATTAACTTCTTCGCTGCACAGTTCTGGAGGACAGACTGTAAATGCCCAAGTTACAAGTTACCCACCTCACCCACCCACTCACCCTTCAGAACAGGGATAAACCCTCCAGTAACGTAACCGAAGCCGCTCCCTGAGTTTTGAAACCTCCTCACAGCACTGAGCTGAACCAAGCGCAACTGTCGCAGCCGGGAATACAAAGTATTTTCCTACTCCTTTAATTTTCACACGGATACTGCCAGAACATTTCCTTTTTGCATCTTGGTGGTTACGGGAGAATACTGCAAGTGCCGAACACTGTTCAGATTCTTTATTCCTCCTTTAAAAGCTCCTTTATTCCTCCTTTAAAAGCTCCTTTCGCAGCTCGAAGCGCTGTCACACCTTGCTTTGAATTGGGCACTTGTTTGCTTTTTTTCCCCTACTCCACTCCCATGGAAAGGGAAGATTGAGGGATCACTAATTTTCCAAAGCGCAGTGCTAAAACTTGCCTTGTTGCACCGCAGTAAGAAAAAGAATTAAATCCTTCCGCTATTATATTCAAAGCACGGAACAGTTTAAAACCAGGGGCACCATTTGTTTCTTGAAAGATGCTTTTTCATCGCGCTTGCTAGAAATCAGTCGGATGCTGCGAAGCGGCTTTTCTAACGGTCCCAAGAGCCAGCAGGGCATCAGGGAACACACGGAGTTAAAGAACTCCAAACACGGGTCAGTACAACTTGGGAGAGGGAGCAGAGGATCTAAAGTGACTTACTGGTAGTCAGGGATTGAAACTATTTGAAGTAACGCAAATTTAACGCGAAGGTCCTGTGTTCCTCTACCAGGCAGGGAGTAACTCCACTTAGAAGAGCTGGAATTAAAAAATGATACGGTACCAGTGGCAATACTCAACAGCGTCAGCAATACTCGTTTCCCAACTTTCTAACTGAGATACAACGTGAAGAAAAACCTAGTACAGAAAGAAAGATGGCAAGGAAGAAGAATCTGTGCTGTCACGATATGAGTTTATATAGTAATTATTCTCCTTCGTAGAAGTTCCCAGGGCAGGATCTCTTGATGCAAGGGGGAAGTTTCACAGAGCTGCTGAGGCTGGCAAAGCCCTCTGAGACCATCAAGTCCCACCTGTGACCCAGCCCCACCACCTGGGCCAGAGCAGGCACCAAGTGCCACATCCAGCCTCTCCTCAAACCCCTCCAGGGACGGGGACTCCCCCTGCCCTGGGCAGAGCATCCCAGGGCCTGAGCACCCTCTCCGGGAGGACGGGCTGCCGGAGACCCAACCCCAACCTCCCCTGAGGCAGTTTCAGGCCGGGCCTGGGGGCCCGGGAGAATAGCCCGACCTGACGGCACCCTCCCTGCAGGGGAGAGTGACAACCAGAGAACCACAGAAGGGTTCAGGTTGGCGTCATCCGGTGCCATTTCGGTACTTAACGTCTTTTTTTGCTAGCAAGAGACTTTCAGCTGCAAGTACCACCTCGACTGCGACATCGGGAGAGATCAGTGACTGGATATTCCGCACTGGCTCAATACTCAAAACTCATCACGTTAAAAGAAAAAAAAAGAAAATAAAAAGTCATCAGTATAGAGAGAAATTGTGATCTACTCTTCCAATATTTTCAAGACGCAGTCAGAGACATCATTAGAAATAACAGGCTTGGTCTGAAATGTGAAATAAAGGCCACGGCCAAATTTTAAGTTACGTAAGGTACCACTCGGGAATTTCTTGTTTGAAAGGCTGATCCAAACGGCCTTTCTGTTTACAATGGAGACAAAACTCCAGCGTTGTTACACGGCAGAGCCCGGAAAAAGTAATTTTAGTCATCACCCATAACATACAGCACACGTGTTCTTTCAGGGCATAATTTAGCCTTTCTCTCTGGAGAAAACTTAATTCTGGGTAGGCCAGGGGAAACAAAAAGGTGTGGGTACGTCAGACAGACATCGTGTCACTGCAAGATAAAGGAATTTTAATTCCCTTTGGGCAGGCTTGACCTCACAGGTGGGCCAGGAGGGATTCACACGGGTGAATTCACCACCAGGACGCAGCCCAGAGAAACGAAAACCCTTCGGCCTGGAGAACCTTTGAAACAGGAGCCCCGCGACCGGAGCGCCCCGGCGACGGCAGGACTCCAGCTTCCAGGGATTTCCTCGCTGACCCGCCCGGCACCGACTGCGCGAGGAACGTGCAAGGACCCTGGGAGAGGTGACGTGCGCTCGTAAGGAAACACGGACGGGAGCAAGAAAAACGGGAGAGCGGGGAAAAGCTTCAGCTTTACGCGTGTCGGCACGGCCCAAAGGGAGACCGAGGGCGGAGGGCACGATCTAACGTTCTACTACTCAGCGAAAGTTTTCGATGCCTTGGGAGAAAGAGCACGTGGCAACCAAACACTTCTAAAATTTAGCATTTGTGCAACCACCCTTTGTAATTCTCGCCTTTTTCTCCCGTCTTCCCCCGTCTGGTAGCGCTGCTCTTGCTTGTTCCATCAAGCAGAACAAGAACCTCCTCAAGGCAGGGCTATCTCTTAAGGTTTGGAAAATCCCTGGCACATCTCTCAAGCCGTTTAGATGCAGTTTAGCACTAGGCTGGTTTGTAACATCTCTGGAGAAGTATTTTTGACTTTTCAGACACTGCTTGATACAGTCAGTTAAGACCCACAGCAAACCCGATGGTTCTAACACAGAGGAAATAAATATAAATGCAAACACCAGAGGGAAGCACAGCAAACACACATCCCCACTTAAATAGAGAAAAGCTCCTCATTTTCTTCTATACGAGACTAAAAACCTTTCAGAAATTTATCTATGATGTTCATGTTAACACGGGAATTATCTTTCACTACTGTTAAAAACCCGACGTCGGCAACCATGAAAGAACAAAAGCGTTTTTTTCCTGTCAATGGAAATTCAACCAAACCATTTCTAACACCGGAATCTCTGATATCGGAGGTTACATGGAAAAAACAATCGGGCAAAACACGACTGTGCAGAGACGCCAGAAACTTTTCAACACGGTTTAAACGTCCAACAACTCGCAAACCGCTTTGCGAACACACCACTCACTTGTTTCGAAGGACAGTGCTCGTTCTTCTCCTCTGTCATCTTCCCGCTCTTGGGCGCCCTTCTCGGCTGCTTGATGCTGGTTTTTATGGCGGGCCGGCACACATAATTCTCCAGGTTCTTGGGAGGCTTTTTCGTTCGCTTCGCTTGGAGCCCGATCTTCAGTTTCAAGTTCCCCTCCGAAAAGTTTGTTTCCTTCACCGAGAACTGTTGCTGCGCGTCGGGCAGAGCCTCGTTCTTCCCATTCTCCGCGCCGTTCCCCTCCCGACTCTTCTTCTTCCCGTCGTCTTCTTCCTTGGTGCAACTTTCCAGCTCTACCTCTCCTTTTCCCACCAAGGTGCCAATGTTTACCACAGAGGGGCTTTTCCCAGAAAACCCTTCAGAATCAGAAGCCAAGCCTAACATAGCAGTATTCCGAGGGTCCATCACAGGCGGAATATGTGCCGTCGGGGAATTTTAGGGAAGGTTTACAGAGATATGTTCCACAGAAGATCTCTTCTGCTACGGGAAGCCAACATCTTTGACTCTGTAGAAGGAAAAAGAAAGAGGGAGTGAAATTTTGATTTTCTAGGAGAAATGAAGTTCAGATTAAAATCAATCAGCAAGCACAGAATCATAGAATGTTGGAAAGGACCTTAGAGATCATCAAACCCAACCATTTCAGACCAGCACAGTTCCGCAGCTGACGGTTCAAAACATCGACCCTTCCTGTAACCTCCTGCGAAAATAGAATTTACCTGTAAACCCACTTATAAGCAACAGGTGAAAATTCGAAATATGTGAATACTGTACTGTAATTTCCCCCTGTCAAAGGATGGTTAATGCTTTTAATATCGATCGTCAACACATTTATTTATTTATTTTCATTTAAAACCAGAGCCCAGCTGCTCCCAGCGCTGCCACTCTTGGTCTGGGTGCGCAGAAGTAGTTCCATCTGAGGAACGATGCAGCTAACGAAGCTTACGACAAAGCATCCAAACCCCAGAGATCAAGCCAGTGTTAATCATCTGAGCCACGAGGAAAGTTAAGCTTAACCCAAGCGGGCGGTGGTTTACACCCACACCACAAAATCTCCTTGTTGGCTGAGGACTTACCCACCGTTCAGGAAGAAAGATGGGAGAACAGAAAAAAAAAAAAAAAGAAGAAAGCAAAGAACAACCCCCTCAGATGAATTCACACGCTCGTTTGCGCTTCCTGGAGCATGGGAAGACACTTCTGTCATCAGAGACGCTGCTCCGGCTGTGTCATCAACCACTTTAGCGCATGATATTAAAGCAAAAGTTGATGTGAATCCTTGCTGACGGGATTCCTGTGCCCGGCTGCCTCCTGCGCTCGCACGCAGAGCCCTGAGCTGCCAAAGAACAACCACAGCCTGTCTAGGCCAGGATATCTGTACGGGTGTGAAAAACCCCGACCATCACAGACAGAACATGCACAAGACACGAACACGGCGTGTGGACAACCACCGAAGAGGCGGTTCCGCAGGAGAAGCCGAATGCCGGTGTTTCAGCAGGGTCAGGTGTTCAGAGGACGAGAGGAGAGGAAGGACACAAGCAAAGTTCACCCAGCTGGGGACGTGAAGATCAGGAACCCTCAGCAGGACTCCTGCGGGGCCACGACAGCCGCCAGGACATACCGGTGGCTTTAACGCCGCAGTGCCGGCCCCGTGGGTACAACACGCTGCTTCCTCCCACCCCCCCCCCTCCTGCGGCTTCACAGCCCCCCGGGAGAGAATCACAGAATCACAGAGCAGCCGAGGCTGGAAGGGACCTCAGAGATCATCTGATCCAACCTCTCGACCAGCCCAGGTTGCTCCAGGTTCATCCAACCTGGCCTTGAACACCTCCAGGGAGGGGCAGCCACAGCCTCTCTGGCCAATCTAGCCCAGAGTCTGGCCACCCTCGCACTGGGGAATTTCCTCCCAAGATCCAATCTGAACCTCTTCTCCTTCAATTTAAACCCATTTCCCCTTTCCATTTTCTCCTTTCTCGTGTTCCAGAAGCCAAAACAGAACAACCCAGGCAAACATATTTGTTTTCCGTGGCATTCAAAGTCTTTAAATATCTTCCTCATTCAAACACGTTTTCTGAAAACAACATCTGCCAGAAACAGGTCGGGAAAATAATAATCACCTGAAGAGAGCATCACACGGCACAGTTTTCCGTTCTTATCTTTTACACGATTACTGAGGCTGGGTTGTAATTGGATTGCTATGAAGAGCTTTCAACGAACTTCAAAACAGGTTTCGAGAAGGTTTCAAGGCGCTCAGCAATTCTCTGCGACGTCTGGCCTCCCGGCGGGGCAGCACGCGCCGACCCGAGCCCACCTGCAGGTCCCAGAGCCACGCGCCCCCTCGTCAGGACTAATTCGCAAAACAGCCCTGAGGAGCAACCCAGCCGTGAGGAGGTGGCACTTGGAGGTGGCTCAGGAAACACAAGCCCTGGAGGAAAAGGGGAAAGATAAGGAGTGGGAAAGGCGGCACCAGGAGAGGACGAAGGCAAGTGCGGAGCCACAGGTTGGAAGAGAGACGCCGCGATTAGCGGGGTCGGAAGAAAAGCTGCCCAGAGCCCCAAAAGCAAATCGATAGGAAGCTGCAGCTTCATCGGCTACGTCCTCAGAGAAAATAAACTTCATTTCGCGTGTCCTAGGCGAAATGATTATTACAAGGGATTTCTATCTGCAGCTATGGCTTTTCAACTCAGAACACACTGAAAAATCACAAGTGCTGTCATTACCCGTGAGACCAGAGGGAATCAGGTAAAATCTCAATTTTACGACTAGAAAAAAGAAGGGTGGAACAGTGTGACCTGGTGACAGCTCAGTCCCTTACGCTACACCCTGCCCCTGACAACGGGCTTTATCGCACAAGCTGATGCACAAAGGAAAAGCAGTTCACGGTAAAACAATTCTACACCAATACGTAAACTTTTAATGGTCAGGTTTGAGGAAAGGAGAAAATCCTACAGGCCACCACGCGACCCTCTTCTTGTTTCACACAAATGTTTGCTAGTCGGGCCAAATCAGCCACAACACCTCAGTCATTTTTCTTACTGATAAAATTAAGAAGCTTAAAATCTGAAACCAAATTAAATTGAAGTGGCATCACCTCCACCGCTGCATCGGGCTCCGAATTTACTTATTGGGAAGACTTTAAGCAAGTCCTTGCATCCACACACTGAGCTCAGGAACTGCCAGAGCACGACAAAGCGCACGTTGAGAATTAGAGAGGAACGGTGTTCAATTTTATTCTGTGACAACGTGAAGCAGTAACTATCTGCGAATAAAGTCACAAAACTGACGGCACTTACAAACACTGAGCAGGTCATTTTACTCATCCGTTAATTCTTCCCTACGCAGACAATGAAAAAGCCAATCCTGGACCGAATCAGCATTTTACCTCGACCGCCGCTCCCCTCTTCTCTCTGACTGTCCAGCTACCCCCGCAGCTCACCCAGCAAGCGACCGCCACATTCACTCTTCTCATACCTGTGAGCTGATTTGACCTTCCCTCCCTGAATCCCCAAAAATGCTTCTTTTCCCACCTCAGCACGTCCAAGCTTCCCACCAGCGTGTGACCAGCCCTCAGCTCATCGCTTGTTCCCCTTCCTTCCTCCTTCACCAGCGACAACCACAACACACATTCTTTTATTTCCCCCCCTCTTTACTTCACACCGTTGCTTTCTCTGTGCTACCCCTCACGCTTTGTGCGCCCCGTTTGCGCCAGGATCTTTCGCGTTCTTCGAGCTGTCTCTTAAAATCGCCGTCGTTCCGAGCAGCTCAGAGGCACGTGTAAGAGCTTGCAGGAACTTACCCCCAAAACTCCATCAACTTGGTACTTCCGAGCCCTAAACCCACCACATTTACCGGTGTGATAAGACAGGCGCCTGTGCCGTTGCTTTCCCCGTTTGTTCCACTCATCGCTTTGGATTATACTATAGGCTGCTCCAGGTCAGAATAAAATGACAACGGACTTGCCAAATACCTGCTCAGAGAGATCTCTGCGCGCTCCCACTCCAAACCCCTTCCCCAGAACAGCACCGGACCCGTCGGGCGCACCCAGCAAAGCCCGTGCGACGCCCACGGGGAAGGGTTTTCCGAGCTCACGCGTCGTAACTTCCGAGACGGGAAAACACAGCCACGACCGAGCACCGCACCGACCTTTTTTATTTAAAGACTTTTTTCTTTTTTTGATCAAAGAAACGGCCGTTTCCCTCAGGACTCTAGTCCAAGACTTAAATAACATTTAACAACAACTTTAACCCGTGGAATCGTAGGCTAACGTAAATTTAGCTTCCTTAAGAACCGTCCAGCAGCAAATCTCTCTGCGGCCTTACGAATTATGAGCGAGACACGTCCTAACCACCTCCCCAAGAAGGAAAACCCATCAAACTTCCAGTCTCTCACCCAGTAGCTTCTGTAGATCCCAAACCCCTCCTGTAATCACTCTGCACCCAAAAATATTAACCAGGAAGCAATTTAAATCTGTTTCGACATGTGCTACCTAGACCTAAAGAGTGTTCATTAGCGATTTTCCTAACGACACACACAGGTTTGGTACCCGCTATTCATTCCTATTCTGCTGCTGACACTCCAAAGCCCTTTTTGCCCATCATCTGTGAAGATTTTTGTTCTGATCCCCAGCCTTCCCAGAAAAAAAACCAACCAACGGTTGACTTCTACCACTAGCTCCTAGGCATGTGCTTCCCCCGTGCCTTTGGCAATATCAAATGAGATTATTTCTTTCCTCTGTCCAATTTACCATGTCCTGAGGTTTAATGAGGGCAAGTGGGTTGAGGCAATCCCAAGCACCGGTACAGGCTGGGCAACTATCGAGTGGATCGGCAGCAGGCCTGGGGAGAAGGATTTGGGTATGTTGGTGGGTGATAAGATCGACACGAGCCAACCGTGTGCACCTGTGGCCCAGAGAGCCCACCCTGCCCTGGGCTGCACCCAGAGCTGCGGGACCAGCAGGGCGAGGGAGGGGATCCTGCCC
>NW_009705764.1:5272-14856 GCF_000703405.1 Apaloderma vittatum | reverse complement strand
CGGTAGGAGAAAGAGGTTTGTGTTGGGGTGGGACGGGGCTTACTTTCTACAGGTGATCTGCTAGACCTGGAGGAGAACGTAAGGTGTGTCCTGTAGGGTGCCTGGCACCTTGGGATGATGCACTTCTCAGAGGGTGCCCAGCACATGCGATGTGTTGAGAGGCCCATTCCCAAAGGGAACAGCCCGTCAGACAGTGTGGAGGGAGCCTGCCTGATCTGTACAGCTCTGCCGAAGGGAGGAGGTTGAGGCGGATCTGAGTATCGATGATGAAGCTTCTCTAACTGCTGCATAAGGCTGAGTGCGCTGTGCGGATACCAACCTTGGAGAGCTGAGGACTCAGAACCGTGCTCTGCTGTGGCCAGGTGGGCTGTGTGCCATCCTCTGACCACGCTACTCTCCGTTTAGGTATCTCCAGGGACAACTGGCATAAACGTCGCAAGACTGGGGGCAAGAGGAAGCCCTACCACAAGAAGAGGAAGTATGAATTGGGGCGGCCACCGGCCAACACTAAGGTGGGTGCTTCGAGGAGGGTGGTCAGTTTTCAAACTTAGGTTGCTGATTGTGTGTTGTTAGAGGCTTAAATACATGCTCGGTTTTATGACTGGTTAAATATCTGTCCTTGCTTCTTTAAAAAGTGGTATTTTTCTCTCATGTTTGTGGAAAGCAATGATACATTTTTATAATAAGAGGCAATTGGGATGATGAAACTTTCACCTTAGGTAGATGCAGCAGACCGTTTTGGTCACTCACTGCATCTGCTGATGCTGGGTTTTGTCATAGTTACACTGACCACATTGCCTAAGTTAGGACTTGGCCGGGTTCCCGTGTGAGCTGTGCAGTATTCCAGCGCAAACAACACCCTGGTGTTTGTTTCTGACCGTAGATTGGCCCACGCCGAATTCATACAGTGAGAGTTCGTGGTGGAAATAAGAAGTACCGTGCACTTCGTTTGGATGTTGGCAACTTCTCCTGGGGTTCAGAATGTAAGTATGTCGTGAGCCTGACGCGTTGGGAGGGAGTAGTCTTTTAGAGCTCTACCGGTCCTTGGTACTGCTGTGGAGTAGAGGAATCGGGTGTGGATTTGTAGTCCGGAGTTGAATGTGGTGGAGCTTGCAGAGCTGGGCCTGGAGCAGCGTGCATAGTGATGATGATAACTTTGACTTGATGTGGCCTTGGGAGACTTTGATGTCTGCAAAGTTCACAGTGATTGGAGTGTCATAGTTACACTGAGTGACATGCTTGCATCGCTTTTTTTGCTGGGATGGAGGGAGCTACAGAAGGAGTAAAAAAAAGTAAAAGTAATTCATAAGTGCAATTTTTTTTTGTTAACGAACACTTACTATAAGTTTAGTAATCCTGTATGAGAGAGAAAGGTGTTGAGGGGTTTTCTGAGGAGGTGTGCCCCTAGAACAGGGTTACGTTAGTGCATGCTGTTTACTTCATACACCTGCTTTACTAAGCAAAAGTGGGAAGCAGAAAAAACGAGGGGAATCTGTAGTGTTACCCCTGAGCAAGGTGGGTTTTCTTTGATTTGCAAATGGAAAACCACATAAAATGAGCCTGTTGCTCAGTACAGTGGTAAAACCAGTATTTCATAAGGGGGTGGTGCAGTGGCTGGCATGGCTTGAGGGCAGAAGGACATGCTTCCTCCTGAATAGTCTCTGAATGTTGTCCACACTGTGAGAAGTGCCGTTACTCATAAGCAGTGTCACAGAGGAGAGGATCCTGAGCCCGCCTTTTAGGAAAAAGATGAGGTATGTGAGCAAAGAGGAGAAAACCCATCCTGTGCCTCTCCTTTGTACGTGGAGGGCTGTGTCTCCAGGGTGGGCAACTGTTAAACAGCCAAGTCTAGTAGCTAGGGATGGTTGCTTCAGGTAAGTCTTGAAGGGTGTAAACATCAGCTTCCTTTCTCAATTTACCTGTAAACCTTCATCCTGTAAAAATGATTTCTAGTATGTATTGCAGAGCAGTCATATTCAACATAGTTTAATATAGTAACTAGGATACATGCAGTATTGAGCCCTGTGTGCAGTGTTAGCTGGCATCTGCTGAAGTATATTCTGAACCAGAAGTTCGTTTCTTAGCATTGCTTAGTTTTATTTGAGATGAGTTCCAGCAAGGCCACAGATACCAATTTTTCCCCTGGGGTGACTCGGTTTCCAGGTGTAGGCTTCTATCCTAGCAACGGAAAGCTGCACTGATGAGAACTAGAGGCATCTCTTAGTTAAATTTAATTCAATGTTGAGAAGAGTGGAGGACATTTGATGGGGTGACGAGTGTGAGATAGTTTGAGGGTGTGTGTGAAATGCTGTCGAGTGTGTTCTCAGTTATCTGATCCCTGTAGGTTTGAATTCATACTCTTCTTTTGAAAGGCTGCACTCGCAAAACCAGAATCATCGACGTTGTCTACAATGCTTCTAACAATGAACTGGTCCGGACAAAGACCCTGGTGAAGAATTGCATCGTTCTCATTGACAGCACCCCATACCGGCAGTGGTATGAAGCCCACTATGCCTTGCCCCTGGGACGTAAGAAGGGCGCCAAACTGGTATGTTTGGGGACGTCATTGTCATTTTGAGTCCTTGCAGAGCGGAATCTCTGCCCTGTTAGAGGCAGTTAGCCATTGTGAGTGGACAGGGCCTGCCAGAATAGAGCTGGGTACCCATCAACAATAGTATTGATTGTCTGGGCTACATTCCTGTTGTCTCCTGGGATAAGTGTGGCTCTGTTAGTGAAGTGTTGAGTGCCACGGAGCTCTCTGTGAGGTATCGCACCCATTTGTGCACAAGGACCTGCCTGTCAATCTCTTTGGTCTTCTAATGATGATACCTTTGTCCAGTTCTGCTACTGAAGGGAGAGCGATGACATTTTATGATGCTGAGGAAGACTTTGCAGGTCGGGTCCTTGTGCTGGGGGATGATTGCTTTGAGAAGCAAAAGTGTTAAACTGTCGAGACCCATTGTCTTAAAATTAAAAGATTCAAACCCCAACTGCTAGGAGGCATTCAAACCCCCATTTGTAGCACTGAGCTTAAGGTTGTCTCCTTGCATTAAAACCAAAGCGTTCTTTACCTGAATGCTCTGCAGTTCAGAAGCCTGAGGAGACCTTGTAGCTTGTCTGCCACGGCTGCGTCACGCCAAAGTGCTCTCATTCTGTCTGGAGAGGGAAGGAGTGTGTGTTTGGTTTTTTTTTTTGAGGAGGATTAATTTGTTAAGAACGTTGGCAGCTTCGTCTGTCCAAAAGCACCCTTCACTAGGGCACTGTGCTTTGTTGTTTGTTGTCAGTAGTGACTCTAGGTAGCAACACTGCATTTCTTGGCCTTGAAAATGAAACACAGCACCTGGCTTTGTGAGGTTGAAGCATTTGTATCTCTGCCAGGTATGACTTGGGAAGCAGTACTGAGAATACAAGGGTCTCCTTCATATTTGTGGGGACTGCTGGCACTAGCAGAAAGTGACCATATGCTTCATGCTGTCTTCACTTGTCTTGTTTTTAGACTGCTGAAGAGGAGGAAATCTTGAACAAGAAGCGTTCAAAGAAGATCCAGAAAAAATATGATGAGCGGAAGAAGAATGCCAAGATAGCAAGCATTCTTGAGGAGCAGTTCCAGCAGGGAAAGCTACTTGGTGAGTCCCTTTCAGCGTCAGTGTGGGTGGTGATGAAGGAAGTTGAGGCACAAATGGTGACAGCAGTTCTTCGTCTTGGTGTTGGTATCATTTAAAGTTCTGCTCACTGTTACAAAACTTAGCTTGCAAGGTTAAATCCATGGGGTGTTCTCTGTGTCAGCAGGAGCATCTTTTGTGATTTTAATGTAGCTTGTTCTTTTATCTTCTGTGGAGATAACGCTGTTGTGACATGAAGGTGAAATGAGTTTCTGGAGCTTGAATTGGTACATGTCCCAGTCAGGCTGCTGGAGTTTATCGGTCCTGGCTAGCCTTTGAGAAAAATAATGAGACCCGAGACTTGGAAAATGAGCAAAGGCCGATGGAATGCACTATGTGCCAGACCAGTGTTGTATGAACGTGTGATGGCTCTGACCAGTTTCAAGTTCTGGCAAAGAGCTCAGTGTTCTGAAGTCTTCTGGTGATGAGACCTTTTAACCTGAGCGATGACAGTTTGGAGATCTGAAGAGGACTTCGTTAGGGACTCAGTCCGGCAGAGCAGGTTCAAGAGCATGATGCCTTTAGGGGAAAGCTAGCACGTAAACTGGTGCATCTGTTACTGATAGCTTGCTCATCCATGCTTGGTGTTGGTTGGTGTTTGTTCTGGGGTACTGAACTATTAAACTTTACCTGGATGACTTCTCTTTCCAGCCTGCATTGCTTCGAGACCAGGACAGTGTGGCCGAGCCGATGGTTACGTGTTGGAAGGCAAGGAATTGGAATTCTACTTGAGGAAGATCAAGGCCAGAAAAGGCAAATGAATAAAAACTGTTCTGCTGAGAGAACGAATAAATCCAAGAGTCTACCACAGTAAAGGGTTGTGTGCTCATTGGTGTGTGCAGGGTGGAGGGGGCTTGCATAGCTCCTCCTGCCTGTAAAGTGTGAAGAAGGATCTCTCCTGGAATCCCTGAGCACTTTTGTGTCTTCAGGCAAGCCCTGATCCAGCATGGTCTCAACTAAAACATCTCCCTGGGTTCTAGAGCAGTGACTTAATGGCCTGAGTGGATGGGGAAAAGAGTTGTCGGACTTGGCTGAACTGGAGAATTTCCAGTATGGGAAACCTATGTGCAGGAGGAGGATGCAAGTGTCTATCCCCACTAGAGTTCTGGCTTTCTAAGAGCTGCTGGTGTCTGGCTGGGCACGCATCCCCCTTTTCCTGTGGTGTGGTAGCTCAGCACAGGCCACGTGTGGGGTTTTGAAGTGAGGGTGATGCAGAAAGGGGCTGGGCTGCTTCTGGTGAAAGTAGTCCAGGGTGCAGCGTGACAGCACCATGGTTCTTCATACACTACATTTGTGCAAAGTCTGGCTGAAAACTTTTCCCTTACCCCTCTGGCCTCTGCTGCCCACGTCATTCCGGTTAGCTTCTTTAACCAGAAGTGGCTGCACTGCTCAGTGACCGGCTGGTCTTTCCCTGACCTCCTTGGTCTCCTTGCAGTGCCAGATCAATTCCTTCTAGCAGAAGGGCCAGGCACTTGTGGTCTGTCCCTTTCGAAAGCTGGGTACACACTCACAGGTTTCTGCCTTGTAACCGGTGGTGGGACTGGGGAGCTCTGGTGGACAAAAAGCTGTTTCTGGATGTTTTGGGGTGTGTGATGTCATTCCTTGGGGCTGCCTTCTTTAAAGAAAGCCAGCACGATGGGTTCCTACTTTTGGTTGCTGAATGTTTTGTGCAGGTATCAAGGTGAAGTTGGGAGTCCAACAGTGTACTCGATAGTTCTGTTAAGTTTTCCTTTGTGGTGCTTGGACCTGGCTGTTGTGTGCAGCAGCAGGAGGTGCCAGTGGGCTTGGATGCCCTGGGCTGTGCTGGTTTCATCCTGCCTTCTGAGAATTGGTCTGTGCCATGGGTGGAGGGACACACCAACCGCATCAGGGAGCAGTACCTGTCACCCTGGATGACCACAGCAGCACGGTTTTGCCGTGGCTGGTGCTGCCTTGAGTCTGCAAACAGCTGTGCCTGCCTGAGTGCAACAGATTGGCAGGTTTCTGGAGTCCCTGGTGGTGAGACCTGGACTGGGCGGAACGTTTGCACAAGCACATTCTTTCTCCATGGTGATCCAGGGTAAACTTTCCCTGGACTCCAGCAACGCCTGCTTTCCAGAGAGCTGAGGCGGAGGCGATAAAGTGCACTCGGAGGGGTGCGTCACGTCGTGGCTGCTTCCTCTGAGCGTGTTTCTTTTCTCCCCTCGCCCCTCTGCAGAATGCAAACAGGAATTAGGGTGTTTCTGAGGGACTTTGTACAGATGGACAAATAGGCTTGAGGAGTAAGTGCCAGCTTGGTGTCAGCTGTAAACCTGGCCCCTGATGAGCAGGATTATGACTCATTCATCAATGCTCATGAAGTTACTGCTCTGAAAAATGCAACTGCCAAGGACAACAGCCTATGGGAACAAAAGCAATGCCTGTGCCCCACCGGAGCTGTGATAAAGGTGTGACATGGGAACGGGACGCGTCAGGTGTGTGGCAACTGGTTCCCATGGTGTCATAGGCTGTGGGACCTTGTCTGGTTTGGTGGCAGCATGTGTGGTTTCTGGTCTGGCCCCATGGATGTGCACAGTGATTTACCTGCCTGCGAGGGGGCAAGCCTGCCATGCACTGAGCCAGAAAGTGATGGGCAGGGGCTGGAGTTTAATGTGACTGGTTTTATGAAGTGCCAAAGCCTTGTCTAAGGACCTTGCCTGCTTCTGCAGGTAGATGCGAAGGCTGTTTTTAAAAAGCTGCTTTTCATACAATGAGCACCTGGCAGCATAACCAGAGTGAGGTCACTCGTCATCCTCAGTGCTGCACCTTGCTGTGGAGCGGCTCTCTCAGCTCCATGCAGTATTAACTTTGGGATATTTTCACAGTACATGGTCCAACCCAGAAAATAACCTCGTGGTTACACTTTAACAGGTCCAGCCGTGACCTGGAGGGTAGCAGAGTAGGAGCTGGGCTGATTTGCTGAGGGGAGACAGGAGCTTTAAAGAAAAAGTGGGTTTGTGGGAAAAGGGGCTTGCAGGAAAGTAGAGTTTTTTAACAGCTCTGCTAATGTTCTCAGGGAAAACGCATGTCTTGGTGGGAGAATCCTACATGGGCTGAAAGCATCCTTCTGTTTTGTTGGGGGTTTTTTTCAGGCTGTATCACTAGGTCTCTTACCCCACAACCGTCAGTCTTTGGGGCTGTACTTTTTTTCTCTCAGGAGATCATGCACACTCCTTGACAATATCCAAGATTACCCGCTCTTTGCGTAAATGTGGTGTCCCCGCTGTCTCACTGCTAGGGTTGATTTGCACCAACACGGAAGAACCAAACAAGCTGGGGTTGGCAATATCTTTATTAATATCGAGGGGACATCTCTGTCAAGGTGTTTGTCTTCTGCAAAGCTAATGTCCTGTCCCTTACTTGGGGTCTGGGCTGTGGGAGAAAGGAGTGAATCTGGCCAGCAGCAAGTCAGCAGCATCATCACACAGATGGACTGAATGTGCGGTTTTGGTGCTAACAGCGATGTGAAAGGCTGCCCAAACCCACCAGGATCTTCCCATCAGCCTGGGGACACGTCTAGGGGCTGGGTGGCAATGTCCTGCTTCTGGATGGGAGATCTTAGAGGGGTGTCTGGGGACATGGAGCTGATGCTGGCAGTGCCTTGGGGTGGGGACAGCTATTCTACCACAAGGAAAGGGATGCTTTTGGGACAGCCTCAGGGCTCCCAGGCCTCTGGCCGGTCAGTCCCAATGCTGTCACTGGATGATGCCTTCACCTGGATCAGTGGCAGCTCCTTTGTCTGTGTTTCAGAGGCCACCAGCAGCTGGTTTCCCCCTCTGCGACCACCAGGTGTGGTGGGCTCACTTGCCTGGCTCTCCTCATCCTCTGTCTCCTCCTCCTCGATGCGGGCCACGGACTCGGGGTCCTCAGAGCGGTTGGGGTAAGGGGACGGGAAGCCACCATCTGCACGATTACGCCGCAGGTGGGGGTGACCTCGGCTTCCCCAGCCGAAGTTTTTGATGCTGATGGCAGGGGATGCAGCAGTGATGAAGCGGCTGAGCAGGGGCGTCTGGGTGCGTGGCACGCTCGGTGAGGCCTCGGCCGGCTGGCTCTGCTCCATGTCATCGCACACACTGGGGTGATGGGGACAGGCTGCCATCCTCCACAGGGATGCCCAGCACTGCTCACCACCTCCATCCCAATACATTTGCAAACAGGGAGCAGCTCTGGGAGGCCACGTCCCTGCAGCTCAGCCATCACCCAGTGCAACCCCCAAGCCTCACAGGGGCTGGGCAACTCGCTCCCAGGGGAGATTTGCTGTTTGCCTGCTATAATTGGGCCCAGGAGGAGGTGGGGGACAAGCCCGCTTGTGCTATTGCTATCCTGAAGCATTAACCCTTTTTTCCTCCAGCATGAGGGCTGTGCCGTGCACTCACCGCATGTCAAAGGTGGAGCCCAGGAATGAAGGCTTCAGGGTCTCGGCGGCTGTGGCCGTGGTGTAGGGGGGCTGAGCTGTGGATTCGTTCCAGTATTTGTCCTTCACAGCAGGGGGCAGGTTCTGGTACATGTCATCCACAGAGAGCAGGGACACCTGGGCACAGCAAAGGCAAGGGACAGGTGACTTTGCACAGACATGAGTAGGACTGGTGGCTGCAGAGGTAGGGCTGGGCCCTACAAGGGGCCAAGGAGGCTCCGGGCTCATCTCCTGGCTGCATTTGGATTTTTCCCCTTTGGAACATTTTTCTTGGAGGTGAGGGGCAGAGCAGCGGTGTCAGGCTGCTGGATGTCCCTTGGGGGGTGCTGACCCTGCTGTGGGGAGCAGACACACAGAAGGACAGGGATGGAGGGACAAGGTGCAGCCATGCTTCCTTGCACGGAAATTTGTTTTGGACAAAGACCTGTGTGGCCAAGAGGCAGGCTAGGGGTTGGCAGGGCACAGGTCCTACTGCCAGGAGTTGGGGACATTGCAGTGCCCTGCTTGCAGCAGCCCCAAACAATATCAGCCTGGGAGAGGACTCACCTGCAGGTTCCTGTCTATCAGCTTGTTGGTCTCAAAGTCATCATCGTCTTCTCCGAAGGGGTTAATGATCTGCTCAGCAACCTGGGATGGAAGGCAGACAGGTGAGACATGGGAGCAGGGACAGGGACACCTTCTCATGGAGCTCTCCATCCTTCAATCCACCCATGGGGCACATGAAACATGCAGAATTGGAGCTCTGTGGTGCCCTGGTGCAATGCCTGGGCCCAGGGAACTTGTCCTCAGGGGCACGATGTGGTTGATGCCATGCCCTGGGCCAGCCACCATTGCAGCCCAGGGGATGCCGAGGGCCACCTGGCTACCTCTGGCCCACAAAGTAAAGCCCAGCTGCCTGCCCATGTCTCACCTTCAGCCAGCCAGCATAGAAGAAGAACTGGAGGAGGGTGGAAAGGGGGATGTACATGTCCAGGTCTGCCTCCTGCCCAGGGTCCAGTGGCTCCAGGAACTGCCGTCCGATGAGGCAGAAGGCAAAGAAGGAGTAGACGGCAATGGTGACCACCTGTGGGGAGCATGGCTCAGCCGGCGGTGAGGCTGGCAGCCGAGGGGGACATTCGGCATAGGAGCAGCGAGGATGTGAGAGGTTTGGCTGATCATTGATGCTCGTGTGAGCTTAAAGCTAAACCCTGCTCTGGGGAAGTACTTTTAGGAAGGGAGGTGCTCCCCATCGGAATTCAGGGCGGGGGCTGTAGGGCTCCTCTGTCATTGTGGGGTGGAAGGAACTGGAAACTGGGTTTATATGGTACATGCCCCTGGGGACACATGAGTACCCACCTGCGTGTACACCAGGGGGATGCTGATCCAGTCATAATGGAACAACATGCTGCACTTGGCCCGGTAGAGGTTCAGCTCCTGGGCAGAGAAGACAAGGAAGCGGTAACTCAGACTTTGCACAACACCCACCCCCGGCCCAGCGTCTGGTCCCCTCT
>NW_009705764.1:3305-5231 GCF_000703405.1 Apaloderma vittatum | reverse complement strand
GGATGCGGCCGCCCCGCCTGGCCTCGGCTGCCAGGTTAGTGAACCACACGCAGGGGATCCAATACTTGTTGAAGTCGGAGTGGAGGCTGTCAAACTTCTTGCGCTCATCCTGTGTCATAAAGCCTGTGGCAGGGCAGAGGCTCAGTGCCATGGCCCCTGCGTCAGCAGGAGAGAACGTTTTGGGGACCATCCCTAGTGGGAACACAGGGGTTTCTGTCTGAAACTACAGCCCCTGGGCAGAGGGTATGTGGGGCTCTTTGGGGATGAACATCCATGCAAGGATGCCATCCTGTGCGCAGGGCAGTTTGAGGCAGGGGTGCTTGCAAGGATTCCCAGCACCTAGCACACTCTCCTGGTGACAGGAACACGTCTGTGGCCCTCAAGGCTCACCCCATATTGCAAGCTGTCACCCCCAGAGCTTAGCTCCTCACCCGCTTCCACCACGTGGTCCATGGTGGGGAAGCGCTTGAGCACTCTGGTGCTGACGGAGCGCAGGATGAGGACTGACGAGAGGTTGGCGTAGCGGATGAGGGTGCGCCGCAGGATCCGACCCCTCTCATCCTTGCCATGGACGTTGCTGGAGATGACGCACATGAGCTGGTCAGGCAGGGGGATGCTGGTGTACTGAGCCCACCACCGGTTCACGATCAGGGTGACGTAAAAACCTGCACCGAGAGAGAGCGCGTGGGGTCTCGGAGTGACTGGGCAGTGGTTCCAGGCAAGGATGACCCCACACCAGGAGAGATGCCACATTTCTAGGGGTGACAGATTTCTCTGTGGCTGGGAAATAAAGCACAAGTGCTTCCCTTTGGGCTGCCCTCCCCAGGAATGGAAGTGGAGGTGTCCCCAGCTCCTGCTTGCCCTGGGCAGACTGGTACAGGGTAGGACAGACATAGATAAGGTGCCCTGGGCATGGGGAGGAGGGTGCAAAGAGAGCTAGGTGAAGTCTCAGCCTCCATCTGGTATCCCCAGGGCCAGGGAGCTGTGCTCAGTGGGTCTGGGAGCCAAGTGCCATCCCTGGGGTGTTGGGCTCCTCCATCTCCCACCCGATTATGTCCAAGGGATGTTTTGGTATGGGGTCAGGATGGAAAGTGGAGGCATTCTCAAGCTGCCAGCACCAGGGGAAGCAGAGGACACCAATTCTCAGGTTCAGGAGAGAGACCCATACCTAGGACAAATGACATGGGGATGAGGTCCGTGGAGCGGTTGCAGTATTGAGCCACTTTGGTATAGAGGCGCTTCTGCTCCTCGGTCAGCAGCTGCCTGCAATGGACACACAGTGGGGTCAGGGACACAGAGTGGGGTCAGGGGTGAGCAGAGGGGCTGGGGCACTGCCTCAGACCTCCACAAAAAGACACTGCCTGATTTTATTTCTCTTTTCCCTCCCCTGCCCACTCCCACCCTTCCTGGGGTAGTCTCCTGAGCTGGTGGGGCATCTCTGCCCATCTCAGCTGGTCTGCAGGAAAAGACATGACTGGAGGCAACACACCAACCCCACTCACCGGTAGATGAGGCTGAGCAGAGCATACAGCACCACAAAGACGATGAACTCCTTGTACAGCAGCTTGTAGATGCTGCCTTTCCAGCGGAAAAGCAGCTTGGAGAAACCCCCGAAACGGGAGTTGGCAACTTTCAATGTGTAAGAGACTGTCATTGTAGCTCAGCCTCCCACTTTAGTGATAAAATCCTTCTCTCGCTGGTTGCCAGATAAACTGAGGTGAACTGGGGTTCCCACTGCTGTCCAGGCTGCAGGGCTTGGGGACACGCACTCGGTCCCACGCCAAGCACTACGGCCCATCAGCAGGGTCGCTCACACAGCCGCCCTGCTCTTCCCACACCTACAGCAGCTGCTGCCCGCTCCCTGCCTTCGCCCTCCTCTCTCACCGCTGCCTCTTCCCCCTAACTACCCCTGCCCAGGTCCCACTG
>NW_009705764.1:0-3240 GCF_000703405.1 Apaloderma vittatum | reverse complement strand
CCTGTCACCAGCCGCAGCCAGAGATTTCGGTGGGAGCTGCCAGTGCTGGAGCTGGGGCTGGGCAGCACCCACTAGAATGGTTTGGGTCGTTCCCCTTTGCAGCTGAATTTAGGCTCTGTGAGCAGGAAGGGAAAGGATGAGGGGTTGCATCACTCCGGGCAGCCCTGAGAGCGGGACCCCAGGGTCCGCAGACAGAGCTGTCACCATGAGAATGCTGTGAGATATTTCTGGATAAACGCACCCATCACTGCCCACGCCCTCACCGCTGCTGCAGCGCCTGGGAATGGCTGGCAGACCCCTGGCGGTTTCCTGGTCCCTCCATTTCCCTGTGGGGGGGACACTTGGGCATGGCATGAGCTGAGGCACGCTGGGTGTCCCCTGGCTGCACTACCTGGCAAGGGGTGGTGGAGGCACATTAAAGGTTGGCACTGGGCCACTTTCCCAGGGCCTGGGAGGGAGCAGAAAGGGGATAATTCCAGTGGGACATAAAGCAGTGGGAAACATTCGTGAGTGACAGCGAGACATGCAGGGAAATCATCCCCAACCCACGCTGGGGCTGGGGCTGAGCACTGCCAGGGCCCGCGGGTTGTCCCGCTGTGGGCTGCCGGAGGCCATGCTGTGCTCCGGAGGAAATGTCGCTTCCTTTGCCGGCCGGAGCTCCACGTCCCGCCCTGCCCGGCTCCCTCCCTTCCTGCCCAGGCACAGTGTCTGGCCCAGGCCCAGGATGGCTTCAGCACGAAGCAGGGTGGCTGATGGGGCTTCCAGCCTTGGAAACATCACCCTGAGTTGGGGGCACAGGGCTCAAGGACACCTGCATCTCCTCATTCCTGGAGAAGGGCCGGAACACCCATGGGTGAGACTCATCAGAGGAGTGCCTGTGCCAGGGGGGTGATTTACAGCAGCCCCAGCCTTTGCCCCACTCCCAGGAGCCTTGCAGGTCCCTGCCCTGGCTGGGAACTGCAGCGGTTAGAGCAGGCTGACGCCTTCCCTGGCCAGGCTGTAAACCACGGTGCAAAGCAGAGACTGTTTGCCCTCAGCCAGTGCTCAGCTCTGCCCTGGGACTGCTGGATGAGACCGATGCTGGGGCATCGCCCAGGGCATGGAAGGGAAGATGGAGTAGGAGCAGAGCCTCCCATCCCTGCAGTCCCCCATGTCCCATGGGTCAGCTCCCCGCCACCCCACCCCACGCAGACACAGGGACAGAATCGTACTGCCAGGACTAAAATGATTTATTTCTTAACCAAGAGGTGGATCCTACAGGGCTTGGCAACATGTGAGCATACACACCCCTGCATGCAGCAGCACATGTGCACTGGCTGTTTCAAGCCCCCATGCTATCTGGCAGGACATTTTGGGATGTGGGGTGGGCAGCAGGTAGAGGCATCCCACACCCTCCCTGCCAAGCACAGGGCACCCTGTCCACATGTGACACCTCCCTTGGGCCATGTAGTCAGAGTCATCCCCATTTCATATCCCCAGATCCTGTTCTCTGCGGGCTGGGGAGCAACAGGTCTATGCCAGGTGCAACCTGGCTTCAGTAAGAGAGGACGAAGGCCCTAGTCAGTGGGTCTAGCACACACAGTATTGTCACTTTGTCCCCAGAAACCATCCCATACCTCCTCTTCACATTCTTCCTGGGGCACTGCCAGCACACATGTCCCCCAACCCCGCCAGCCTGTGGCAGGATCCTCAGTGCTTGAAGCCCCCTCACCCCCCCTGCCCAGCTGCAGCACATGGCAAGCGAGGGACATATATATAGTAGCACAGGAAAAGAGATGGGAACTTGTGGTGCAGCTTTGCAAACAGCCACAGTAAACAATGGCAGGACAGCTCATGCCTCTCCTGCTCTGCCAGCTTGCACTGCCACCCGGCCCCTGCTGTCTTCCTGGTGTGTCCCAGACAGCCGAGTCCCGGCATCAGTGCAGGTCGATGTTCTCATATTCCAGGTTGTCTGAGTCCTCCAGCTCAATGCCGGGTACCAGGTTGTAGTAGTTTGTTGATTGACTCATGTAGATCTTCTCCCGGTCAGCAGAGTCCTTCAGGACTTCGCTCACACTGACAGTGTCCACCTCTGGCTCGCTGCCCCCCAGCTCCTCTGCCCTCAGTGCCGGCGTGTCCTGCTGCCTGCCCGGCCCCATGCCCCGCTGCCTTTCATGGCCTGGCACCTGGGAACTGCTAGGGGATCCCACGTGGATCTCCACCTCCTCATAGAGGTCTTTGCCACTCTCTAGCAGATCCATGGAGGGCTGGAGCAGGACCTGGCTCCCCAGCAGCACCTTCTCAGTCTCGGAGGGAACAGCGGGCAGCTCATACGAGACATAGTGGTGGGGCTCTGCAGGTACTGGCATGCTACCCCTCTCTGCTGTGGCCAGGTGGCTCTGGGACCTGTTTTGAAGTCTGTAGTTGGTCTTTTTCTTCTGCCTGCAGAAGCACCAGGTGATACTGGCAAGGAGGAGGAGAGGGGGCAGGCAGATGAAGAGGGCAGTGAGGCTGTGCGAGCGGCACAGCTCATGCCGGGGGATGCTCTGGAGGTCCACACCATGGTACTGCTCTGGTGTGTGGCAGATAACCTCAGTGGTGAGGCTGGGCCAACCCTCTAGGTTGCTGAGCAAAGCACAGCTGCAGTCCCAGCTGTTGTTAGACAGCTGGAGCTGGAGCAGTGATGGCTTCAAGAGGCTGGCGGGAAGGAAGGTGAGAGCATTGAAGCCCAGGTAAACCTCCTGGACCTGGGTTGATGCTTTCAGGAAGGACTTGGGCAGCTCCTGGAGTAGGTTGCTGTCCAGATAAAGGACCCTCAAATTAGGGGCATCTTCCAGAAAGCTTCCAGGAAGACTTTCTAGCAGGTTGTGACTTAAGTGCAAGATTTCCAAGGCAGGGGGGACTCCCTTTGCGTTGCTGATATCTGTGATGCCGCAATGTGAGAGGTAGAGCTCCCGCAGTCCCCGCACCCCTAGCAGCGCGCCCCAGTCCAGGTGGGTGATGTTGGAGCTGGTGAAGTTGAGGCAGCAGCTCTCGAGGAGAGGAGCCTCCCGGAAAGCCTGGAAGTCCATGGGCTCCGTACAGTTGCAGCTTTGCGGTGCTGCGTCGAGGGCGAGGCAGGCAGCGAGCAGGAAGCAGCCCCAGAGGGATGCGGTCCCCAGCCCAGCGCCTGCGGGGAGAGCAGAGGGGACGGGTGACACACCGGCGGGACCAGCTCTCCCCTTGCTCCAGCCCGCTTCTCCACCCGCTCAAGGAAAGCCA
>NW_009705763.1:2439-14742 GCF_000703405.1 Apaloderma vittatum | reverse complement strand
GGATCCCGTAGGTCGGCTGGCACAGGATGGCAGCCAGGCCGGGGTTTAAATGTTTCCAAAGGTGGAAACCCCTCTGGGCAGCCTGTTCCGTGCTCTGCCACCCTCAGAGTGAAGAAGCTCCTCCTCATATTTAGGTAGAACTGCCTGTGTTTAAGGTTGTGCCGGTTACTTCTTGTTCTGTCACTGGGCACTGCCAAAAAAAGGCTGAGCCCGTCCTCCTGACACCCACTATAAGTATTTACAAGCGGTGATAAGATCCCCCCTCAATCTTCTCTTCTGCAGACACAAGTCATAGAATCATAGAATCCTAGAATGGCCTAGGCTGAAAGGGGCCTTAGAAATCATCTGGTCCAACCTCCCTGTCATGGGCAGGGACGCCACCTCTCGACTAGACCAGGCAACACATGGGGACCGAGCGGGATTCGATCCCACGACCTCGGTGTTGGTCCTTGTTGTCAGCACCACGCTCCTTTCCCCCTAAGAGATGCTCTCGGTGATCACAGTTTACAGGCCCCAATGATTCAGCCCTTGGCAGCAGGACTGGTTCCTCCTCCTCGCTAAAAACTCACGTGCGCTTTCTTCCCTTAGTGACTTGCCAAGTTTTCTAACCCTCTCCTGATTCCCAGGGAGAAAGATCTTGACGAAGTCCTGCAGACACACACAGTGTTTGTCAACGTTTCCAAAGGCCAGGTTGCGAAGAAGGAAGATCTCGTTAAAGCATTTGGGACGGATGACCAGACAGAAATCTGTAAGATGGTAGGTTTCACACATCTTGCTTTATAAAAACTTGGAAAAGACTTCCCGAGTGCTTTACATGAGGGTCATGCAGACATGTTAGGTTGGTTGGTTACTGGAAGGCTTTCTTAGAATGCAGTGCTGCTGTAAACAAGAGAGTTTATTTGCCAATAAATGGGTAGAAAGGAGTGGTAATTCACTGGTGTAAACTTAAGTTTTATAGATACATCTGGCTGGAGAGAGTACTGAGTGTTCTGTGCACTGATGTCTACGGACACAGAAGAAAAGTTAGTGAGCCCTGCTTCCTTTCCAGCAGGGAAAGGAAGGGGACAGTTGCTTCGTTTGGACAGTTCAATTAAACATTAAGAACAGATCTACCTTCTTAGTCCTTCTTGGCAAGATACGCACTGTGGACTTGTGGGTGATAAGAATCTGTGATTCTGTTTTTGTAGTTTAGTGTTCCTGTGGTGGGTCTTTTGTCTGAAGTCTTTTCAGTGTTGTCTGTTGTAACGATGTACGTTAACCACAATTAACCAAACTATTCAAGCAGTTGTTAAATTTAACAAAGTTACTACAGTATTTGCTCCTTGGTCAAATTTGTGATGTTTATTAACTAAGTTCTTTATTTTTACTGTACAGATTTTATCAAAAGGGGAACTGCAGGTATCGGACAAAGAACGACAGACACAGCTGGAGCAGATGTTCAGAGACATCGCGACTATTGTGGCTGACAAGTGTGTGAATCCTGAAACAAAGAGACCATACACAGTAATCCTCATAGAAAGAGCCATGAAGGATATTCACTACTCCGTGAAACCACACAAGAGCACGAAGCAGCAGGTTAGTTTTCTCACAAAATCAACTTCTGCTCAGAGGTGTTGCCTTCAAGCGTCATTTCTCTGTTGGCAGTCACAGAGGGATCAACAAAGCCCCGTGGTCTAAAGCCCAACAAGAGATTACTCACCCAGCTGAATGCTGAACGCTGGATACAAGCAGCTTTGGAAACTCGTGCAGTTGGTTTTCTAACAATTTGGGGAAGGGAGAAGGAAAGAAACAAGTGGAAGCAGCAGCAGTGATGTGCCTGGAACAGAAACAGAAGTTCTTTTATTTATTGGAATTGAGGCGGTAAATCAGGCTTTGCATCTGAGCCCATGGGTTTCTGTTGATTTGTAGTGCAACTGCTATTTAAGGTTACTTCAGACAGGTTTTTTTAAGTACCTGAAGTGATTGTGAACAGCAAGAACTCTGCCTTTGCTTGTTAATCCATCAAAATAGCATGGTAGCAAACTCGCTGCGGCGGAGCAGCAGTGGTCAGTGCTGAGAAACGTGTCTGAAGGTAGCTCAGAGGGTTTGAGATTTTGATCTGTGCTGTATTTTTTCTGCAACTGTTTGAGTGCTCTTTTTTCTTAATGTCTTTACAGGCACTGGAAGTGATCAGGCAGTTAAAGGAGACCATGCAAATTGAACGTGCTCACATGAGGCTGCGATTTATTCTTCCGGCAAAGGAAGGGAAGAAACTGAAAGAGAAGCTCAAGCCACTGATTAAAGTTATTGAGAATGAAGACTTCCATGAACAGCTGGAAATTGTAAGCGATAAAGCAGTCCTTGGGTTCCATACTTGATTTGATTACCCTGTATGTTTTACTGGAGGATGAGTTGAAGCTGTTTAGATAAGCTGCAAGTTTACCAGAGATTCTAAATCAGAGGTGTAGTTTGTAGTTTTTAGTTTCACACAATCCTAGTGATGTAACCTTGAAAGTAGCTGTTCCTGTGCAGCAATTGCTGCTCCAGGTGGCGGAGAAACAAGGGTGTAACTTCTCTTAGCAGTGATTGTCCCACAACACTGATAAGTTTCTCTGCATACATGGAATGTCACTCCTCTTTATTTGGTCGGTCAGGCTTGTGTTTGGACAGTGGTTAATTAGATTTCCAAAAATAGCCTGTGGTAAAGAAAAATTTGGTATTAGTAAAAACTTTCGGAGAACAGATTAGAATCTCGCAATCCCAACTGTCAAAAGAGACGTCCAGCCTGTGTAGATGGAACTACAGAGCTTCAGTGGATGGATGACTTGACAGAAATTGGTTATCAGCTCTGCAAAGTCCTTCTTTGTAATGTTGTTTTGTTTGGTTTTTTAAATTAAGATTTATGTTAGACCTTGAAAAAGGGGATGATGAAATCGAATATTATTGCTTGACAAAACGTGAAACATTTCAGGTGTGCCTCATTGACCCCGGCTGCTTCAGAGAGATTGATGAGCTGATCCGGAGCGAGACAAAAGGGAAAGGAACGCTGGAAGTGCTCAGTCTGAAAGATGTGGAGGAAGGAGATGAGAAGCTTGAATAATGAAGACCTTCCTGCAGCAGTTCTACTTCAACAACATCCTACGAAGTGACTGACGTTAGCCACTCTCTTCTGTTAGGCCTTCATGTTTTTTCCAATTTCTTGCTGCCAAATATTTTCTGACACTAATCCTTTGGGATTTTTCCATGCAGTGTGGGGGTCTTTAATCATTTTACACTTGCTTGGTTTACAGATGTCTTTGCCTGTAAGAACATTTTGTGTCGGAGTTGCACTAACGAGGATTGAGTTAAGATGTGATACGGAAGCTACTCTAACTTTGGGTTACTTTCAAGGTTGCTGTTCAAGAGCGTTTGATGGATGTGGTGCCAATCATTTTTACTTTTAAGCTGTCGGTGCTGAGTGAAAGATTGTGTAGGTCACCGAGGGGTCAGTCTTGGATGTGAGGAGAGGAACCTTCAGAAAAAGAGAGCTGCATTTTCACTTCTAAGCAGGTGCAAAGTGTGGATCGTGTCTAAAAACCAATCTCTTGGCAGCATGAAAACTGATTTAAACTTCTATAATTGGCTGCTTTGGTAATTAGAGTACTTTAAAGGACCATTCTTAAAAGATTTCCTTCACTGGCTATAAGAGTACTTGCTGACTTAGAAAAGCGTTCTCCAAATAACTTAATCATAAAATATATTTAGCTACATTAATGAAAATGAACCGTTGTCTATTTATATATTATAGATACAGAAAGAAACAAAATAATTATTTTTGTTAAGAGTATAAGAGGTACCTGTGGCTGTGGCGATGCCTTTTGTAGGCTGAAGGGACGGCCGGCGCTTGTGAGCCCTTCTCGTTCATGTGATAAAATGAATCTCGAACAGGCAGGGGTGGCCTCTGGCCATTGAGCAAGACAGACCTTTGTCAGGCCATCGTTCCCCAGCGTGTGCCCTTTTTTTGCACAATAGAGAACAATCCTGGCAGCTGTCCTTTATCCTCTCTCTTTTCATGCTGCGTTCTGATAGATGCGCAGAATGGCCAGCCAGCTCCTCAGGCACCGTATATAGCACTTGATGATTCTGTTAAATCTTGTTTCAGCTGTGTTAAACAAATGCTTTTCGGCTGAATTTGTGTGTTTCTAAGGAGAGGGGAAGAGAGGACAACAACCAGAGGAGATACTGAAAATACAGGAATGTGTGCTTGGGTGACTAAAAGCTAAATGAGCAGGGATTTCGGGAGTCTTGAGTATTGACGTACCTGTTCACACGCTGAGGGTACGCAGCAGGTCAGGAGCTGCAGGCGAGCCGGTGACTAGATCTCTCCCAGATGAGCACATGTTGTGTTCAGCGTTTGCTGGGTTAGAGCGCACAACTCCACCTGTTATGCAAGAAATAAACAGAGCTCTGGTTTGTATCTCAACATGACCTTTTCCTTTGTACCATTAACACGTTGTGAATTTTCTAGAATTCAAGCAGGGAAAGTTGAAGTCAGCTGGAGGGGTGGAGGCTTGATTGAAGCCTCTCTGGCCAAATACAAGCCAAGAAGACCAATAGCACGGTGACCTGTATCAGCAACAGTGTGGCCAGCAGGACCAGGACAGGGATTGTCACCCTGTGCTCAGCACTGGTGAGGCTGCACCTCAAACCCTGTGTCGAGTTTGGGCCCCTCACAACGAGAACGGCATTGAGATGCTGGAGTGGGTTCAGAGAAGGACAACAAAGGGTCTGGAGAACAAGTCTTACGAGATGCAGCTGAGGGAACTGAGGTTATTCAGCCTGGAGAAAAGGAGGCTGAGGGGAGACATCGCTCTCTACAACTCCCTGACAGGAGGTTGTAGTGAGGTAACTTGTTCCAAGTCACAAGAGGAAACAGCCATCTGCACCTGACGTGTCACAGGAACGTAGAATCACAGGATTGTTTAGGTTGGAAGACCCTTAAGATCGAGTACAAGTGTTAACCTAGCTTGTTGCTAGTTTTTCAAACAACTGTCTCTTCATATGTACGTTACGAAGCACTGAAGATGATAATGTTAATATTTAGCTTGTCACTGTTAATTAGCACTAACATGCAGCTCCTAAGCCTGCAAATAAGACACTAAGAGCCTCAGATGATACTTTCTCAGTAATCCATTTCACAGTCCTCTTTGTTTCCTAGATTTGACAATTAGAGCACAATAGGATGGCAAATTAGAGATCTTCAGTTAGAAAAACTTAATCTAAGCTAAATTACAAGTTTGGTGCTAGGAAGGCAATTTCCTTATAAAGTCTTTTGCTGCAAATCAAATGTTAAGGCTTTTCTTGGGTAAAGGGAGCTTCACTTCAACAAACCAATGTACGTGCTTGCGTTTCTTGTCATATTTGTAGTTCAGTGAGAACGTATGATAAGCATCAAAATAAACACCGGTGTTGGTAGCTGGTTTGTTCTTGCCTGTTTCAACAGGAACAAAACTCCCTGCGCAGCCATTCCTTGACTAACTCAAATTTCCAGCAGTACATATCTTGGTAGTAACAGACACTTCTTACCATGTGAAATAAGCTGGCAGCTTGCAGGAGAGCACTGGTAGCGTGTCTGGGTTGACACAGACACATTATTTTCCCTGAAATTGTCTTTGTTCTGTTGCTGGGGGGCTTGGAGGGCTCCCGAGGCTGGGCGGGTTGCAGCTGCCAAAGCTCCAGCATTGGGAAACGCAGCTGGGATCCCCACTGCCCGTCCTGCCTTCAGCCACCTCGGCGAACTGGGAAATCAGTTACTAATTAATTTGTTACCCACAAAACTGTAGAGGAAGGGGCTGCAGGCAGCGGTGGTGGAGCAGCGGGGGATGGCCAAGCAGGAGGTGCGGAACGCGGCACTTGGAGGTGCCATGGCGATGGTTCCATGGGCGTGGTGAGCTCAGTTCTGTTCCTGGTCACAACCCAGCGACGACGTCCCTGCCAGGCCAGGGAGGCACGATGGCTGTCGCGCAGGCACAGGGGCTGGAGGGACGAGGCATGAGCGCCAGCCCCACGCAGAGATGGAAGCCAAGCCTCGACCAGCGCGCCCAGGAGCTGCACGCCGCCATCGCCTTGCAAGGTGCTGCCCCTTTGGCTTCGCGGGTCAGCCCGGAGGCTCTTGGTGTCCCCCATCATCCTGCATGGTCCAACAGCATTTTTCTTGTCCTGCAGAGCAAGGAAGGAAGTTTTTCGTGCAGTTGTGCGAGGAGAAACTCAGTCAGAAGAGAGAGGTGCTCCCCAAGCTGCGCGAGGCGGTGCGGGAGGATGTCCGCACTCTGGACAGCATCGAGAAGGTACTGGCAGGTCCCTCATGCTGTGTCCCTGCCCAGGGCTGGTCCGGCAGAGCCAGCTTCCCCACTGGTCCTCGCCAGGAGCAGGCAACCCAGGGCAGCAGCAGGATGTGAATGTCCCCACATCACAACAAGCCCTCTCACTTACAGGGCAACAAACTCAGCACCTCCACAGCTTGCGAAGAGCAGAAGCCCTTGGGCGTCGCTTTGGCCAGGGAGACGGTGGAGGTAACGGCATGGGCTGCTCGCAGGGAACTGGGGCTCCGGGGACGCTCAGAAGAACGGGGCTCACCGCTGAGGGTCCTGGTGCCAGCACAAGGACACCCCCAGGGGCTGGCATAGCAAGACACGGGTCGTTCACGTGTGGTCCCATGAGCCCTTTTCCACCGTAGGGCCCAACTGTGCAGCTCCTTTAGCTCCCTGAGCAGATGGATCCTTTGTCCCAGCAGAGCTCCTGATTGTCCCCACCTAGGGCTGCTTGGGTTCCTGTAGGCTCCAAGATTCCTGGGACAGAGATGCTGTCTCTGCCCTTCACTGCATGGCCCAAGGTTATGACCTCGTTACAGGCCCATGGAGACAGAGACACTGGCCCCAAAGAGCTGCTTTTGCCCGAGGGCCTCTCGCTGGGACAGAGCGGTGCTGCCACTCTCCACCAGCATCGATCACGCTGGTCGATGTTATTGATGCCCAGCCCTGGGTCTGCATTAGGCACAGTCCCTCAGCCTGACCCACCACTGCCACCAGCAGATGCCTGCCTCTGCCCTACCCCAACAAGCCCCCAGAGCAAAGCTCTCCCAGATGCCATCCTGCTGAGGGAGTGACAATGTCCCAGAGCAATGATCCAGTGTCCCTGGCTCTATCCTGGAGGGGGTTTTCCAGTCAGGACCCCCTTTAGAGGCAGGTGCCCAGCAAGCCCTGCCTCCAGCCTGGCCAACGCTTGCATGCCCATCCAGGTGGCCCAGGAGAGGCTCCGCAGTGAGATCTATGACCAGGTGAACACATCCAACCTGCTGCTGTACCAGCTGAGTCAGCGGAGCCGAGCCCAGGGCGAGCTGCAGAGGCGGCTACAGCAGCTCCTGGATGCTGAGATGGATGACAAGCAGCACCAGGCACAGGCACAGGTACCCAGGACCCCTTCCTGAGGTAGCAGAACCCACAGGGAGGCTTTAATCCAACCCCCGCACCCCACAGGTGGGTGCCAGGTTCAGCACACAGGATCACCCCATGTCCCCCCCACTCTGTTTCTGCCCTAGATGATTTGCCAGCTGGAGAACAAGATTGGGAAGACACTCCCGAAAATCCGTGCTGCTCAGACAGACAGCACCCTGTACCTGATGGCGCGGGATGTCCTGAAGAAGGTGAGCTCCTCCTCACTATGCCATCGTCCCACCCGCTCTGCCTGCAAAGGCAATGAGCCACCCAAGGATACATTGGTGGGATGTCCTTCTGGATCGGTGAGGTCCTCCTGTTCCCCTCCATCCCATGTTACAGTGCAGGGGACTCCTGGAGTCGGTGGGGTGACGTACTGTGGCTCCCTATGTCCTAGGAGCTGGTCAGCCTGCTTCAGCACCTGGACATCATGAGCAGGATGTCTGAGATGTACCACTGGGACCTGGAAGACATGGAGCACATGCCCTTGGAAGCTCGCAAATCTGCTTATATAGTCAAGGTGAGATGGTCTGAGGGAACTTGAGGCCCTCTCCTGCCTTCCAGAACCCGCATACAACACCGCATGCCCAGGCTGAAACAGAGAGAAAAAGAGACTGAGCTGGGCTTGCCCACAGCACCTAGGTGCCTCCATAGCTCCTCCTGGGTCTTGCTCTTGGGTCAGGCTGCCCTGAGGCTGGGTCTTCTTTGATGCTGCCACCCCGGCAGCTGAGTTAGCTCACGAAGGTCCAGTGGCTTTGGCAGCCACCTCTCCCCTCTTTGATATGCTTCAGAAGGATATGGCTGATATGGAAACCGTCTTCCTCATGGAGAGAGAGGTCAGGTCCCAAACACTGGCTGCCATCCAAGCGGAGGACGACATGCTCTGGTTCATGGAAGCAAGTCAAAAGCATCGGAGGCTGGTGAGCTCGGGGGACGAGGCACAGGCAGGGCTGAGGGCAGATGGCCAGCATTTGTGCCAAGCACCCCATGGGGGGGTCAGCGGGGAGCTCCAAGGCTAGCTCCCCCAGGGTGCCAGCAGCTCAGGGGGTAACGACGAACATCCTTGCAGCTAGCCAGATTCAAGTTCACCATAGACTCCTCGAGCCTGCAGGAATCGCTAACAGGTGAGTGGCTGGCAGAGCGCAGGGGGGTGGGACGCGGGCACAGACATCCATACCTGCCGATTACCTCCTGTCCCAGACACCGAATCAGAGGACACCAAGTCTCAGATGGACTACAGGTCCGGCATGATCGAGAAGATGGAGGATGCCAAGGCACTGATGAAGTGCTCCTGCATCTGGGTAACGTAAAAAAACCTCATCAGGATACCCCGGGGCTGCTTGGGCCCTGGGGAGCTGAGACCTCTCTGCTCCTCTTATTTCATTGTGGGGTTATCTGCCTCGCTCTGCCCCAGGGGCTCCCCAAAGCCCCTGTTGTGCAGGCAGTTGCTTTTCTCCACGACGTAAACTTGCTGTGGCCTGTGACGCAGAAACCTGCCCACGGTCACAGCCCCAGTCCTATACCCGGCAGGAGTGCCATAGGCTGAGCCTTCATGTTCTCCCTTGGCCAGGACATGCACAAAAGGATCCAGGCAAAGCAGAATTACTCGGTGGACCTGAAGCATCACTTCAATGACCTCAAGGAGAAGAAGCAGGCACTGAAGAAGACACTGGAGGAGTTGGAGCTGAAGCAGGCTGAGCTGAAGTTTCGTCAGACCCCCAAAACAACCAGGTGCTGCTGGCCTCAGGACAGTCATACCAACTATGCCACCACCCTTGGAGAGGAGGATCACGTCCCTCCCAAGTGTCCCAACAGGACATCCCCTCCTCCATCCCACTGCTACTGCCAAACCCACCTGCATTGGGAGGCTTTCTGAGCAGGGTGCTCCCCCAGCTCTGGTCTTGGCAGGGCACCCAAAGCTCTCGTTGTGACACCAGGAGGACCCATGTTCCTCACCTGGCAGAAGAAGTGGTACCAGCAGCATGCAGTTGGGTTGCAGGCAGGACCTCTGCTCTGCAGCTGCGGGGGGCGGGGGCAACCTAAGCAACTTTTGCAACAGATTTGGGGTTTCTGTGCACCCCTGTGAAGTTATATGGGTGTGAATGTGATTGGCTCCAGGATGCTGGAGGAGAGCCTGAGGATGAACCTGCAGAAGGAAGAGGCTCGGCTGAAGCAGATGCCAGACCAGATGTTGAGGAACCAGCGTCTCCTATATGAGTTAGAAAATGCCATCAACAAACTCTTCTTCTGTCTGTATGGCATCACCGCACCCAACCAGGTACCCGCATGGCTCTGGTGAGAGCAGAGCCCCGGCCAGTGCTTGGAGGTGCAACAGCACAGGGTGCAGCCACCATCACCCTGTTTTCCTCACCCAATGGCTCATTTTCCCCACCAAGGTTGTTCTTCTCTCCCTGACTCCAGGATGATTCTCCCAAGGCCACGGGGATGAAGGAGAAGTTCCACCACTGTCGGCAGAAGCTGCAGTACCTGAAGCAGCGGGTGGCTGACCTGCCCCCCACCAGCCACAGCCCCGATGAGGACGATGAGGTGCACAGTGGCTCCATCCCTGCTGTGGTTCTTGAGGACCCACACAGAGCTCCCCGAGATGGTCCATCCCAAGCTGTCCTCCCAGCTGGGAGGATGGAGGTGGCCCCAGGGAAGACCCATATTGCAGCTCACCCCCATTGGCACTGGGTGCTACAGGGTGTCCCGTCCAGGGGAGCATCAAGGTGGGGAATCCCTTGGGCTGTAACTCCTTCCTCCCCTTCAGCAAGTAACCCAGGGTGTCTTTAACAGATTTTTGTGAAAGTCAGACATATCCTGGAGAATACGACTGCAAGTGATACAAAGAACCTGAAGATTTCCTTGGATGACGCAGACAATAGCGTGCAAGGTAGGAGCACACATCAGGGACACGCCACACAGTGACTGTCCCAGCCCCTGCCTGCTGGCATTTCTGGGAGTCCTTGCCTGTCTCCTACTGTCCCAGCAGGCTCCAAGCCATGAATTGCCTCCGGACCTTGGGGCTGACCTTGGCTGCCTCCAAGGCTTTGAGAGCATGGGTGGTCATTTTAGATGGGGATGTGGGAGAACAAAGGCAGCTAGTGGGGTGGGATGTACCAAGGGGAGATGCTGTGGGGCAAGGAGGGAGACCCTCGTCTTCAAAATAACCTGGCTGTGAAGAATAAGCACTGCTTGGCTCTGCCTGGGGCCTCCTCCTGTAGGATACTCTTAGGGGAAATGATGAGCTTTTGGCAACTTACTACCATTTTTTAACAAAATGGGAGGTGTACTCACCACCTCATTGCTCCAGACTTTTTTTGGGAAGCCCCACCAGTGTTAGAGACAAGCCACAGCATCAGCAGGTCCTGCAGGTCACCCCAGGGTGCTGGAGTGTAAGAGCCAGTCGGCAGAGCCTGTGCCTAGGGTCTTGGCACGAGGACTCTCTGAGATGCCACCAGCCCTAGAAAAACATTCTGGCTCCCCTGGGGACACGGGCACAGCAGAGGTGGCACCACAGATCCTCCCCAGCCCGCTCCTCTCCACTCTCTCCTCCAGACCCCTTGTATTTTATTCGCAAAGGCCACAGCCTTGCCCTCTCCCGGGAAGAGATCAAGCAGCAGGGGATGCAACTGATTGAAAGCAATAAGAGCAAGAAGAAGAAGTAGCAGTTATTCTACAAGACCTTTGGATGCCGCAGACCACCTCTTGTACCTTTATCCCAGCAGGCTGTATTCAGCTATGGTGAAGCTGAAACCAAGGGGTCCTAGGTGACTTCTGTCACCCAGCACACATGGGAGTCAAACCCTGAGGGGTGCTGAGCTGGGTTTGAGGGCAGCCCCTGCCCCTTACCCAGCTGCCCTCTCTGCAGAGTTGGGGAGGGGTGGGGTGGGCACAGCTTTCCCAGCCAAGCTGGGACCACGTCGGTCCTGTGGGGCCAACACCTTCCTGGGACCTCTTCCTCCCCCTCTTCCCCGACAGCTCTGCGATCACGACGGGCTAGCGTCAATTCAAGGCAACCGTGGGGAAATGTGGGGCAGGGGCTGAGACCCGTACGGGTATCAGACCTCGGGGTGAGTATCTTCACATCCAAAAGCAGAAGGGCAGACCCTGCCTTGGAAAGGGAGAGCCAAACCCGAGAGGAAACCCCCAGCCTGACCTGTCTGTGGACTCTTTGCGCCTCTTCCCCTCTCTTGTCCCTGCACACAACTTGTACAACTCATACTCATAACCCTACACTCAGAGCAAACGTCGGGCAATACCTTTGGGCTGCAAGGAGGTGCCTGGAGGTAAGGTCTAACCCAACGTGACCTAGGACAGCAGAAGATGTTACCCAAGCCCTTGGCTCCAGGATGAGGTCCTCAGCCCTGCTGGTGGGTCACAGGCACCCAACCGCAGAGGCCACGTTCTCTTCTCTACAAAGGCTCATAAAACAACGCCGCGAATAGATGGTGCTGTTTCCCCAAGCAGGGGGCTCTGCCACAGAGGGCAAAGGAAGGGCCAGAGGGGGGGTCTGGGTGGCACCGGAGGGACTTGGAGGATACCAAAACGAGGGGCACGGAAACCCAGGGAGGCAGCAAGAAGAAAGGTTCAGAGGGGAAGGGGACTGGAGGGTGCAGGGGGTGTCACACGGAGGGGAAGGGGGGTAAGTGAGCACAGAGGGAACCAGAGCTGAGCTGAGGATGGCAGGTGGGAAAAGAGGTGATTGAGGATGGGGAGACCAGATGGAAGGAAGCCCTGCAGAGGGGAACAGAGCTGGCTGGGCTATGGGGGTAAAAAGGAATGGGGGGGGACTTGAGGCAGAGGGTAAGTGCCAGCAGAGGAGCTGATGATACTCAGGATCAGAGGGACT
>NW_009705763.1:383-2408 GCF_000703405.1 Apaloderma vittatum | reverse complement strand
CCCACGGTGGGGGAAGGCTGGTTTTCCACTCGTGTATTCCACCACCGCCAATCCGCAGAACTTCCTACCTGTGGGTGAAGAGGAGGGAGCATGGTGTGCTCTGCACAGCAAACGCGCTGGGGGGCTGTGGCTGGGGCCAGCACCCACCAGGGCAGCGAGTAGGGATGCAGCAGCATCCAGCAGCCATCAGAGGGAAGTAAAACACGCCAGAGAAAGCCAGGAAAGCCCACAAGCGAGCAAGGGAACACAAAGGAAAGGGCTAGGCCAACCACACCTGTGGCAAAGGGGCTGCTGGGCTTAAGTGAGGTGTGTAGGGTGTGCGTGAGGGCCAGGTGGGGATGGTCAGGGTGATTAAGGCATCAGGGGCAAGGATGCCCATGGGAGTGGGGTGAGTTCTCCTCCACCCCAACCTGTGCTAGATCAGCCCACCTGCACCCTGTGGAGGACAGCGGGGTGGGTGCACGACAGGATAGCAGGGTGCAGGGAGGGATAACAGGATGCAGGTGGATGATGCCCACTGGAAGGCAGGTAGAGACGCAGCTCATCCATCCTGGTGCCACTCTGCCCACCCTTCCTTTCATCCTGCTCCTGATGAAGCCAAACTGGGGTAACTGGGATGAGCAGCCATGCTGAGTGCCCACGTTGCCTCCCAGCAGGGCTACAACGGGCACGAGGATGGCTGGGGCAGCAGGTGGAGGGCAATTCCATCCCCTGGCTCAGGCTCCCTGCTCTACCCCTTCCCAGTTCCCAAGGCCAGCAGTGCTGGGGGCCATGGGACTCGAAGGCAGCATGTGAGAGGGGGACAAGGCAGCAGCAGGCAGGGGGGAACCTCATCGCTTTGTGCCCCTTCACCCCCAGAGCTGGGTCTCGTGGGGCTCCCTCACCCCAAGCTGAGTATTCATGTGGGTGGAGCATAACCCCACAAAATCTGGTTTGAGCCTTTGCCAGGGAAACAGCAGCCAGGAGTGAGAGGCCATGGGGCCAGCCACCATCATCCCAGGGACTGTGCCCACCGCCCACGTGGAAACGACTCAGGGTTGCAGACAAGCTGGGTCAGCTCTATTTATTGAGAACAGTTGTGGAGGGATAAAAATATTTCCACTAGCTCTATAAGAATTTATAAACCTATACTCTGCTTATTCTTTAATAAATGCCTCTATGACCGTCATGCGAAGGTAAGTACCTCTGTAAGAAAATAGCAAGATTAAAAAAAGGAAAGCGCTAATACACTCTGCGGGGCCCTGCCCATGGGGTCCCTGCCCATGGGGGCATGAGGACACAGGTGGCACATGCCAAACACTGCCCCAGCACCCACCCTGAGCCTCAGCCCCCACCAGCCAAGCCACCGAGATGCAAACCCCACCCAGGGCACCCCAGTTTGGGTCAGGGAGGGGAAATGTCCCCACGCCAGGGAGCTCCCGGTGGTCCCACTGCTCCCAGTTCTGCCTCCATGCTGCAGCCTCACCCTCCCCTCTCCTCTTTCCTTGTACCCAATCGGGAAGGGGGGAGCAGGGGTGAGGAGGGAGGCTCAGGTCCATCTCCCCAGGGATGGGACACACAGCAGTGCTTTGCCTGGAAGCAACACAGATGGGAATATCCTGGGGGGACACAGGGACATAACACTGCTCTGCAGGGCAGCAAGACAGATGGGGACATCCTGGGGGGGACACGGGGACAGGATGAAATACTCTGCAGGAAAGCAACATGGGTAGGGACAGCCTCGGGGCAGGGGGACACACGCTGCAGTTGCTCTGCAGGGCAGCAACACGGATGGGGACATCCTTGGGGGGGACACAGATGTTCTGCCAGAAAGCAGCAGGAACAGGGACATCCTGGGGCCGCCACAGACAAGCAAGTGGCACCAGGGGCCAAAATGCCAGCAAGGAACGATGCTGTTGCCACGGGTTGGGACACACAGCGGGTGCAGGACAGTCATTATTGCTTTACAGGGCCAACATTGCGGGGGGGAAGGTGTGCAGGCTGGAGCCTCACTCTCTGATTTGGGGGTTCGAGGGATGTTCTTCA
>NW_009705763.1:0-271 GCF_000703405.1 Apaloderma vittatum | reverse complement strand
GGCCAGGGTGGTGGCTGCCCCTCCACCCTCTTGGTCACCTGTGGTCCCCAGGATCTGCTGTTCCTCCCTGGGATGGGGGAGCAACCCTGTCCCCCACGGCAGGGCAGCTGTGGGTTTAGGGGGAAATGGGGGTGTCCCCCTCCTTTCTTCTTCTCTTAAGCCAGGGCTAAGCTGAGCACAAAGGCTGTAAGCAGGCAGCCTGAGGTGACACGAGGACAAGGGACATGACGTGGGGAGTAGGCTGGCCGGTGGCCCTCCCCAGAGCTGCAGG
>NW_009705762.1:9240-9471 GCF_000703405.1 Apaloderma vittatum | reverse complement strand
CCCCCCGCCAAAGAGAGGGCTTGGTGCTGAGCATCTTGAGGCCGACGGGCAGAGGCACACTCAGCCATGGGGACGGGGCTCTGTAGGGGCACTTTTGGATGAGCAGAAAGCAGACGTGTCCCCAGCCCTGCCCCGGCTCGGGGCTGATGGGCACAGCACCCCGCAGGAGCTGGGAGGTCAGACAGCTCCACTGCCCCTCTCGGGTACCCCGCGGGGCCCCGCGGCGCCGCC
>NW_009705762.1:4121-9175 GCF_000703405.1 Apaloderma vittatum | reverse complement strand
CACGCAGAGCTGCGAGCCCGGGTTGACAGAGTGTCTAGGGCCGGGCTACAGGCAGAGGATAAGGGTTTCCTCGTTTCCTCCTTCTAATGGCTCCTTTGAGACAAGCCACACGACTCCCCGCTGGGAAGCCTTGCTGAGCTGTAAGTACAGGGCTTTTTATTTGAACTGTTAATCTAAATTCATTGTACCTGGTTGGAAAAACCCCCGTGTGCAGTACTCCCTGACTTGCTGCATCCTCACTTGAATGTCTATTAGCATCTTCCTTCCCACTCCCTTGGGTTTGCTCTGCTAGTTAGAATAAATACACATAACTTCCATTTGAAAGCCTTTAAGAAAAGAATACGTTGTCAAGGGAAACTCTTCTAGCATTCCTTACAGATATGCTTGATCATTTTTTATATTTTTTACTGTTGTAAATGCATATATCAGAGATTTGTTTCTCCACAAGATATAGATAATTTGAATTCCCAACACTCAGCTCACACTGGGCTTGTGTAATGCTGATGGCTGTCTCCTTAAAATAGCCTACAATATATTTCAGAATTTATTGGAAAGAAACTGGCCTTATCTGTTCTATTTTTCCATCATTCATGGAAATTTCATCTTATCTACAGGAAAATTTTGCAATTTCACATTATTGCAGACAGACACGTTTGTATTCTCGGTCCATTGTGCTTTAAAGTAAAAGAAATACCCAACGTTCCTAAAGTAAGCTTCTGTTTCCCAGCAGATACCCCTGCAAATGCCAGACGGGCACATGCTTTGATGGTTGGTTGTGCCAGGTCTTAGTTCAAACATCAGTTTTCTCATAAAGCTGAGCTTCGCTAGTCTTGAAACGAGTAGGCAAAAGAGTTATAAAACTATTAATTGCTGCTTTAGATTCCTAGATGAAAGCTGTGTGTGGGCAGAAATAATTTGCTCTATTCAGAAGTGAATGGCAGAAAGGAGAACCTCAGACAGTTCGTGACCCTTCTCCTTCTCCTAGTTCCTTCCTGAGGGAGAGATTTCTCTGGGGTACAAAAGCTTGCAGGGTCCTGACACCCTCCCTTTTTTTTTTTTTTTTAACTGGGAGAGAGATGGGAGCCAGCTCCCTCCTGGCCGCGTGCCCCAACCCCGCCCCAAAAATCACCTTGCTTCTGATTTTGATGACATTTGGCCTGGCCTCCCGGAGCAGAGAGAGGCTGAGAATGGGCATGGGGTGAGCTGGATCCCACAGACCCCGACACACAGTCCCGTTTTGTGTGTTTGTAGCCTGAACGCAGGAGCATCCTTCTGGAAGGAACCTGGATTAGTCATCTCCACCCCACAGATGGGCTCTGAGATGTCTTCCCTGGAAAAGCTAATCTGTCACAGCTATTCTGATTTATCCCTGAAAAGGAACATTTACATGCCTTTTTCTCCCTTATTTTTGTCTTAAATGTTGAAGAAGTTGATCTGTCTTTTTTCCCCTCTCTCCTTTGAAAGGCAAGACAATGAGTCCATTAAGCTCTGAGGCTTATCACGAGCTGGTTGCCTGCTCCAGACATGGTGTAATGGGAAGTGCTGGCTTTATGGTGCAAAGCCTGTGTCTTTAAGGAGCCCTGGCTCGGAGATGCAGTGGAGTTAGCAAATGCCTTTGCCAGGCTATTTCACACAAATCTGGCATTTGCTGCACCCACAGCCCTGCTCAGCTTGAAAATGTACCTCAGGTTTATTTCTAGCCAATACTTCTGTACCTGTGCTTCTCCAGCTCTGCTCTGACCTCTGGATTTAGATCTGGAAGTGTCCTCCAGGTCCCTCCCAGTCTGACAAACCTTTTTAGGCTGCATTTTTCAGACATCGGAAACATCCAGTGCTCTTCCTCTGCTTTGGGGTTTGCCCCATAAAACCCACGAGATGTCCAGTGAGCAAAGTGGCGCTGGGGTGCAATGGGGTCCACAGGGGAACTGGGATTCCCCTGGGTGGGGGGGTGACCCACCTGGTGTCACTGACCTGGCCTTGGCCCTGGGTGGCTTCTGTCAGGCTGGACTGTCCTGCGCGGGGTCTGGTGGCACCTTGGCATCACCCTGGGGGCTGCTGCCGCCTCTTCCCTTGGCTTCTGCCACCTGGCTGCAGCCCCTCCATCACCTAAAAGTTTGAAAACTTCAGTGGGCGACACAAGACAGAGAAGGTGAGGGATTTTTCTAATAAGCCATTGTTTGATTCACAGCAGGGAGGGAAGCCTTTGGGATGGCAGAGAGGCCAGTCTGGAGGTCACAAATGCCTCGAGGACCGCTGCAGCAAAAGCATCGGTGGCTGCAGAAGTCGTGTTGGTGCCAGCAGCGACCCTCAAGTGTGAGCAGAGCTCAAAAGAAAGTAATGCCTAAGAGTGGGATTTTTCCAAAGTAGCTGATGCATGGCGGGGGAAAAATATGTAATTCCTCAACTGAAAGGGCAAATGCAATGTCCCTCCTGAGGACATCCAGCACCACCGTGCCAGGGGACCACGTGGGTACAGGGCTGCTCCGACGTCCCCAGGCATTGCGGTGAATAAGGTAGGTGGAGAAGTCTGATTTCAAGGTGATGCACGAAGATCACAAACCTTTCTATTTGCCTTTTTGTTCTAAGCTTCTGGTCAAGAGGCGTAAATGTGTTTGATGGCGTGGGACCTCTTCTCTCTGTTAGATGTTTTCACTGCTGCTCATTAGTAAATTAAATTTCTGCTGAATGGAAAAGCCCAGCTCCTTGAAACTTAAAATCCGGAAACACAATACAAGTAAAAACTTCATATTTTTTTATTTTCCTACCAACATCCAGATTTTTAATTTAGAGTCATCAATGATTCTGAATCATGTTTTTGTTATATTTCAACATTATAAAAATAATCTTAGTATTTTACATGACAGAACACACAAAAGGAAACAAAGCAGGCAGATTAATTATTTTGACAGTTCTTCCACTGAAATTCTCCCTAAAATCGACACCTTCTGTTAAAACACTTGGATTTTGGCAAAACTGCCTTTGCTGCTGGGAAGACTGCACCATCTAAGGACTTTTTGACCAGGTCTAATTAGCAACGTAGGTAGTCAGGCTACAAAGCTCTCTGGCAGAATCACTGCAGCAGTGATTTGACAAGATCTATTTTTTCCTTGGGGGAGGTTCTTTGAGGGATAAATGTTCTCTTCAGTGAGTAATTACCTGTTTGAACAAGGAAAGCCCCATGGCTGAGGTGCTGGAGGTGCAGTAAACTGCCTTCCTTGGGCCATTAATGATCTGCAAAAGGAAAAACTTTGGAGGTGAAGAAAAAAGGTGAGGAGAAGTTTCACCTGGAAAAATCATCAGCTTTTTTAATTTTCTTTTTCCTTCCCTTCTGTACCACCAAAGAGCAATTTCTCGAAGCTGTTTCTCTCCCCTCCCCTCTCCCTAGTCCTCATTTTTCAAACTGCAAAACATCCATCCTCACTCCCCAGGGTCTTTCTGGTCCCCCCCTCACCGAGAAGCACCTGGATTGGGGGGAGCCCTGTGTCCCCTCCAGCCCTGCTGTGTCTCACCCACAGGTGGAACCGGCTCCCGCTCTGCTGATCATGGTCAACAAGACCTTAAATTACTGGGATCCCAGTTTTGACGAGGACGTTATCAACATCAACGTGGGGGGTCTGAGAAGGCGGCTCAGCTCCAGCGCCCTCTCCAAGTTCCCCGACACCCGCCTGGGACGCCTGCTTTCCTGTGACTCGGAGGAGTCCATCCTGCAGCTCTGCGATGACTACGACGTGAGTGCCAGGGAGTTCTACTTCGACCGAAACCCCGGCTTCTTCCTCTACGTGCTCCACTTCTACCAGACGGGGAAGCTGCATGTCATGGAGGAGCTGTGTGTCTTCTCCTTCTGCCAGGAGATTGAGTACTGGGGCATCAATGAGTTCTTCCTGGACTCCTGCTGCAGCTACCGCTACCACGAGCGCAAGCTGGAGAGCCGGCACCACAACTGGGATGAGGAGAGCGAGGTCAGCAGCGTGGACACCTCCCCCGATGAGATCTCTGACATCAACCACGACCTGCTGCGCTACAGCACGCTGCGCTGCGGCAACGTGCGCAAACGCCTCTGGCTCACCATGGAGAACCCCGGCTACTCCATCCCCAGCAAGCTCTTCAGCTTCGTGTCCATCAGTGTGGTGCTGGTTTCCATAGCCACCATGTGCATCCACAGCATGCCTGAGTACCAGGAGGTGGATGAGAATGGCAATGTGCTCGATGAACCCATCCTGCACAAGCTGGAGTATTTCTGCATCTCCTGGTTCACCTTCGAAGTATCTTCCCGCCTCCTGCTCTCCCCCAACCCCAGGAAGTTCTTCAAGCACCCGCTGAACCTGATTGACATTGTCTCGGTGTTGCCCTTCTACTTCACCCTCTTGGTGGACATCACCATGGGCAGTGACTCGGAGCTGGGCAACCTGGGCAAGGTTGTGCAGGTGTTTCGGCTCATGAGGATATTCCGGGTGCTGTTCCACCGGACTGAGGTCACTGGGGGCCACCTTGAAGGTAAACTGGCTCTTTAACTCCTTTTCTCTCTGCTCTTAGTCTCTGGATAAGAAAGAGACCTCTGGTACAGCCAGGGAATGTGGACATTCCCATTCCCAGTGAGCTACCAGCCCTGGGTGGTGTCTGGCAAGCTTGCTTGGGGTGTTGGGGTGGGCTGTTGATGTGTTTGCTAAAGCAACCGAGTGTGAGGAGCCCTGCATGAGTCCTCTTTGAACACACAGGCAGGGCAAATAGCAATTCACCCCATCGCTTGCAGACTTCACTTCGTGCAGAACTGGTGCTTCCAGGGACTCAGCCACCCCCTCCCCATCACGATGCGCAAGCCCCAGTGCACCGTGTTGGAATGGACTCAGCCATGCACGGGTGGGTGGTGATGTCCCACAGAACTGGGTCAGTGCCTAACTGGGCTCAAGCACCCGCTGAGCAGGGACTGGGCCAGCCAGCAGCTGCCGGGTTTGCCAGCACTAGTGTGTGTGGCTCAGACCTGCTCCCATCCCCAGTCTGAGGGAAGAGGGTTTCTCCATACCCCGTCCACAGCGCCCCCAGCTTTCTTAGACAGA
>NW_009705762.1:734-4031 GCF_000703405.1 Apaloderma vittatum | reverse complement strand
AGCGCGGCCCAGCCGCAGTGCCCTGCGTGGGTCTCTGCTCTCCCTCACCTCCTTCCCCCTTGTGTTGAGGCCCATGTGCCCAAATCTAGGGAGGGTGAAAATGTCCCCTCACTGCCTTTGCTAACAGAGAAAATCCTGCCTGTGGTTACAGAGAAAATCCAGCCTGATGCAGTGGTCAATTAAACCCAGCTTTTAATTGCCCCTGATTCTTGGCGCCCACATCAAGAGAAATCCGAACGCTGATCCCTGAGCCTGCCAAGACGCAGAGTGACATACGGTGCCGATGCCCCACCACATGGGGGGATGGCCACCAGGGGAGACATCTCCCCTCCCAGGACTGCCTCTGGTGCCCACATTCAAACCAGAAGGCTGCTTTTTCAAGCGCTGTTTGTGCAGACATCCCTGGGCTTTTCTCCCCCTTCAGATAAATGGTGTGCCAGACAAACAGCCAGGAAGAACAATCTTCATACCAGAGCTTGAAACTCAACCAAAGGGGTGTTCTCCTCACACTTGGTGCCTGGCAGGGGCCAGAGCTGCAGCTCCTGAGGCTGCTCTCACTGAAGGGCCATCGTAGGGATGAAGTGGGCACAGCTACCCTGGGGACAGCCCATGTCTCACTGCTGCAGCCGTGGCAGGGCCGGCCTGGGATGTCCTGGCATCCGCAGGACTCAATTGCCAGGACTGGTTCCCATGGGTGAGCCACAGAGGAAAGCAGCCCTCCAGTGTGGCTGGGGTTGAGCAGCAGGGAAGTTCTGCCAGCTTCTACCCAGGACCAGTCCAGCACTAATCCTACAAAGCCCACAGAGCATCAGAATAAGTGTGAGGAAAAAGACTCCTGGCATCCTCAAAGCTCACTGAAAATGGGTGCAGGGGGGATTGTTTGAAAAGAAGATGCCTGAAGTCCTACCTGTATTACACTTACTTCTGAACACTCACCTTGAGAGAACAATTAGCAAGTGACAGACCCGTGTAACACCAGTTGGAGAACTGAAATAAAATTGCACGCACGGGAAGGGCTCCCTGAACCCTTTCCGTGCTCCATTTAGACGTGAACACCATGCTGCAGCAGAGCAGGGACTGATGGGTTCATCTGCATGTTATTAAGCAGCAGACGAGATCGGAGAACCGGCAGCATCCCAGCTCCAGCCTCTGCCGAGCCGCTGATTCACTGAGTGACGTGCTGGAAAGTGCCGCTTCCCGGGGACTCCAGAGCCAGCTGTAAATGGGGATGAGCAAAGATACAAATCTGACGCAGCAGCTTGGCGTTGTGATTTACTGAGCACATAAATTACAACATCTTGTTAATCATAATTTACTTCCTATTGCAAGAGCATAAAGCAGCAGCAGAGGGGTAAAGGCTGTTAACAGCCGCGAAGCAGGAGAGATGGCTCTGGCAAGCCGAGTAATTGTTCCTCTGCCACGAAAGCACTAGCAGAGGGATTTCTGCCATTTGCGCATCATAAACTCTGAAAGGTCTTCAGATTGCTTGGGGTCTGATCCAGGCTCTATTTAATTTGAGGAGAGGATTCCCACATGTCTCTGCTCTTCCTCCCTGCCACGCACGACATCCATTACCGGTACTGCAGCTTCTTGGGCGTGGGTTTGGTGCCTGTATCCCACTGGCAGTCAATAGGTGTTGGGCACTGAGTAATTCGGGCATCTATAGGAGTTGCTGTCTGTCCCCTTAGGGGCCTAAATACACAAATGGGTTGGAAGAGCCGGAGCTGCACGTCCCCAGACAGCAGATGCATCACCCAGTTGTTGCTACTGCCAGCCATCTCCGTGCTTGGTCTCCACGCTGGTATCTCCAGCCAGGCTCAAGCCAGGCTCTTCCATTTCATTTGTCTTCTGCTGTCTACTGGAGGAACAACAGTTGGCGAAGAGGTCCACACTATCCCCAGGGCAGGCAGACCTCCTGCCAGAGCAGGACCCCAAAAAGACTGCTGCTGGGTGGCTCTTTGCCTGAAGCTTTTTATTACCCATCACTGCCTCCCTCAAGAGAGGCACCTGAACCGTGGCTAAAACTGCATCCCCACCTGAGCCTCAGCTAAGCCTGCACCCCACCTAAACCCCAGCTGCAGCTGCCTGTCCCCAAATCAGTGAAGGAACCACATATTTTGAGGCTAAACGGCTGCGAATAGGTGGCAGCCAGTGCCTGAGGGTCAGCTGGGAGATTCCTGGAGCCTCCCCTGTGCTGCAAGCTCTGACCCTACTTCTAAATTAAAGCAGCAGGAGCTATTGAGCTGCCTGACTTCCCTCTTGCCTTCACCCTCCGACACATCCCAGGGCCATAACTGATACTCTTTAAAAATGTATAAGGTTATTCAGCTCTGCTGCTCCCCAGCTGGGACATACAGACGTGCTGTTAAGCTCCAGCCAGGAGCAAGTCTTTCATGGCCAAGTGACACATCCTTGAAACTCGGTGGCTCTGAGCTGATTGTCCTTCTTGAAGAGCTCCCTCAGAGCTGCTATAGGGCATTTGCAGCCACAGGCGATGGCAGAGGAGGAGACTATTTCCCCAGGGTATTACTGGCATTAGCTGAGCAGCTTTTGCTAGCAGTCTAAGCAAAGTCTTCTCACTCCCTGCTGCAGGTTCACCTCCTTTATGCCTCATCTTGACCATGGAAGCTCTTTTTCCACATCTTCTGCTCTTTGCTTTGCTCAAATGTTGTTTCATTTAGTCATTATGTGGTCTCCAACAAAGCATTTTCTGCCTGTTAGGAGGCTGAGGCAAAAAAAAACAGAAAACCAAGCATGATCAGAGCTCTGCTTTTCTTTCCCCAGAAGCTGAAGAGCAAGACAGCAGATCAGTGGGCAGAAGTATCCAAGAAATTCTCCTGTGGCAATCACACAGCGAGTGGTCTGGCCATGCTGTGAGGATAGCAGTGGTTTTAGCCTGGCCTTGCCAGAAAACAGGGGCTCTGGGGTCCCCTCCCTGCAGCGTTCAGGGCTCCTGGCTCACACCTCATCAGCCACAGGGCAGGGGCAAAAGACTGGGTGCTGGATTTGGCCCAGCGCTGGTCCACAGCAGTTTGCCTGGTCCCAGCTTCTCCTCCACCAGTCCCCTTCCTGGCATCACTTGCTGCCTTGTACCCCAAGTGGCCACTGCCTTTCCCCCCCCCCGGCTTTTCGTACAGGTTTATACTTTGCTCAAAAATTAAGAAGGTCAGAAGAAAAACCTGAAACACAAATGGTTTAGTTTGAAACCAGAGAAATGATGGCTTCTTCAAGGAGCATTGCTCACCTCTGCCATCAGCCTGTCCCCCCAGGTCCTGCACACCTGCCTGGTGTCCTGTG
>NW_009705762.1:0-703 GCF_000703405.1 Apaloderma vittatum | reverse complement strand
CCTGCTGGGGCTGCCAGACCCCTTGGGCTGGGGCTCATCGACCAGCCCATGCTGGTGTCAGACAGATCCCCATGCTGACCTGATGGCCAGGGCTGCTTGGGTTCATGTCAGCGCTGAGGTTCCATGGTACAGCAGCAAAACCTGAAGGGAAATGTAATTCTCTCACAAACAGTAGGTTCTGCAAGAAAAATCCCCCCCCATAACAAAGTGTTAAATGGATGCTGAGACTGTAACGGTGTTGAGGTATCGGAGGGATTAGGTCCTTGGGGCTCTGGTTGTGGGGTCACCCCTGCCCCCCTCCCCTGTCTCAGGCCCGCAGTGGGACATGCCATGGCAGAGATGGATAAAGGTGCCAAAATCCCCAGCGGAGGCATGCGGGGAGTTCGCGTGCGGGGATCCCCAGGCGCTGACCATGACCACTGCTCTGCTTTGCCTTCCAGCACAGCTACCGGGAGGTGGGCATCCTGCTGCTCTACCTGGCTGTGGGGGTCTCTGTCTTCTCCGGCGTGGCCTACACTGCTGAGAAGGAGGAAGACGTCGGCTTTGATACTATCCCAGCATGCTGGTGGTGGGGCACGGTCAGCATGACCACCGTGGGCTACGGTGACGTGGTGCCTGTCACCGTGGCGGGCAAGCTGGCTGCCTCGGGCTGCATCTTGGGGGGTATCCTGGTTGTGGCGCTGCCCATCACCATCATCTTCAA
>NW_009705761.1:0-39336 GCF_000703405.1 Apaloderma vittatum | reverse complement strand
AAAAATCACTGAACAGAATTTGTTTTGTTTACCTCAAACCAGGACAAGTAGGCTGTAGTGGATTAGGCAATATATTGCACAGAACTGAATGCTTTTAAAGAAAGATTATTTATTTATTGTAATGATTGATATATTTAAAGTTTTCTCAGTTTTTGAAATGTGAGGTAAAGAGATACTTCAATGTTTGATTTTTCCTTTCTTTTATGCAGATACTGGTACATTGATATTAAAATAACTTTACTGAAGTTGTGTTGTTTTTAAGTGTCTTTTCTTTTTAAAAAACACAGGTCAACACGGATGGATTGGTTCTAAGAGGGTGGTACAACTGTTTGACTTTGGCAATATATGGCTCAGTTGACAGGGTAATAAGTCATGAGAGAGAATCACCTCCTCCACCCCCACCTCCACCCCCACCTCCCCAGCAACAGCCTGGTTTGAAAAGAAACCCAAAACATGGTAAGCTTTGTGAGAAGACATCTATTTTTTTAAAGTCAACATAGTATCTTATTTGAAAAAAAAAAAGAAAGCAATTCTTTCACATGTTAGATTGCAGTGGCTTTATTTTTCTAGCTTTGTGTCTTTGTCCTTTAGTTTTGTATTTTCTTTTAGATTTATGTTGAATTGCTTTAAGTAGATTCTTGTGTAGTGCTTTTTTGAGAGTGGATTACTTGATCTATTGCTAATTACTTACAGTGGTCAAAATGCAGTTTAAATTGTGTGAACTTAAAATTTAGGTGATTGAAATATCAAAAAAGTTACTAGAATAGTATTAAATTCATAAAAAGAAAGCTTCACAGTCCTAATTCACTTCCTTTTGTCACTTGTATGTAAAGTACACTGCAGAAAACTGTTTGCTTTGCATTGCTGTTAAAATGGCTGTGAATGATCAAGTTTCTGCTTCAATTTTGATTTTAGATTTAAAATTAAAACTGTTTTGTTCAAGGGACTGCTGTTGGGCTGCAAAATATGAATACTCCAGCTAGTGAAAAGCAGTTCTAAACTGTAAAAAACAGTTGATTAAAATGTAAACTTTTAAAAAAATAACTCAAGTATTATTCATAGAGCTACAATATTGTGAGTATCAAAGCCAAAAATGGCAGTTACAAGTGTTAATTTAAACACAGTGTTATATTAAAAAAAAATCAGTAGTGTTAATAAGCTTGCTTATTGATGTAGTTCCTGTTTACATCAAAAATGACTGCAGTTGCAGAGTACAGTTCAGGTAACAGCTGGGAAATTAAGGTGTTCCCTAGTCAAAAGCGGCACTGAAAAACTGAATTTTCCTTTTTCTATTCCTGTGATTCCATTAAATGCATGTTTTTATTTACACAATAAATATAGTTGATGGAGAGAAGGAAGACCAGTTCAATGGCAGCCCTCCGAGACCACAGCCTAGGGGACCAAGGACACCTCCAGGCCCTCCTCCTCCTGATGATGATGAGGATGAACCCATCCCAGTGTCAGGTAAAACAGCAGACTATGTTTCATCTGCTGCATGTCACTGTTAGTGGAGGCAGAATTTTTTGGTTGTGCTGGGTGTGAGGTTTCCTGTCTGCTGTTCCTTCTGCTGGATAGTTTCAGTGTTAGGAAAGAAAGAAAATCTGTTGACTGTGTTTAATGATACCAATTTAAAAGTTTGTAGATTTGAGAATATTACCTGTTGAGCAGTACACTGCTTGAACATGCTGCTTGTATTTTGTCTTAATATCATATTCAATCTTGTATTCATTGTTCTTCTCCATCCCTCTGCAGCATCTGCTGTGCTCTCTAGTTTCTGTATGGGTTAAAAGTGCCAGGAACTCCTTACATGTTTCTTTGTAGTCTTGCTGAATTAAACTATTGTTGCTTGTGTTCAGTCAAATCACCTGAAGATTTTCTTCAAGGTGCTTTGTTTGTGTCTTCATTATGCATAATATAAAATTCTAAAACGTGTTATTGAGCATTGGATTTCAGAGAAGTACTCTTACTTCTTCAACTTTGTAAATATCTTTAGTGGTTGGGGAAAAAGAAGATGATGTGGATCACAGAGAGGATTACTTTGAGCCCATTTCTCCTGATCGAACATCCATTCATCAAGAAAGCCAGTATTCTGATGATGGAGAAGTGGAGGAAGATCAGCCAGAAGAAGGAGAAGATGAAGATGATGTGGATGTTGAGGAGGAGGATGAGGATGAGGATGATGATGACGATGATGAGCAAACAGTAGAGAGTATTGCTGATGAAGAAGAGGAAGAGGAGGACGAAGATGAAGATGAAGAAGAGGGTGAAGAGGAGGAAGAAGGTGAAGGTAAGCGAAGTTGTAGAAAGTTAAGCAAGAGCTAGATCTTTTTCCCTTGGTCGTTGCACCATTGTCTGCCTTGTTTGTGGTTCTGAAATCTTTCAAACAGTATTTTTGCTGTGGGATATTTATTCCTTCATAGTAAAACTTCCTGTTACTTTCTATACTTAGAGGAGACTAGACAGAGCTTTCATATGTGAGAATGAACATTTCGTCTTGTTATCTGTTTAAAAGTGTAGGAAAGAGGTGAAAGAAATTAGTTCCCAATTAAAACAACCCAAACAAACAGATAAATCTCTTTATGTAATAATGTCAGTATCATCTTGTATTACTTGAAGTTCCCATCTATGCCTGTGCAAAATTTCAGGCTAGAAGTGTTACGATAGCTGCAGTCATGGGGAGAAAATTGGACAATATTCCTGTAGTACCTAATTATATCCTAGTTAAACTTTTTGCTCTATACATTGTTTCAAATGTCTCCGTAGTTATATGAAGCAAATCTGTCAACTGGGGCTGTAACTTTTATCTGGAGAGAGAAACTTTTCTGTCTGTTAGTGTGTGATTGTTCTCTAACTACTAAATTTGTATTAAATTATTCTTTTTTTATTTTGAGCAGATTTTGAGCAGTTAGGAACTAGTTTATCCGTAATTGTTTTTATTTTATTGCTGAATCTTTCTCATTTTAGGAGATGATGGATATGAGCAGATTTCAAGTGATGAAGATGGAATTGCTGACCTGGAACGTGAAACATTTAAGTATCCAAGCTTTGATATTGAATATACTCCTGAGGATCTAGCATCTGTGCCTCCTGTGACGTATGAACCCTTTGAAAGGGAGCTTGGACCTCTTCTATACTTCAGCTGCCCTTACAAGACTGTCTTTGAAAATGAAGTTGATAAAATAAAGGACCAAGACCCAGAAAAAGAAAATTCAGGGGCAGTGGAAGCCTCAGTTAAATTAACGGAACTATTGGAATTATATCAAGAGGAAAGGGGTGCAAAGTGGGTCACTGCATTAGAAGAAGTTCCGAGTTTAATAGTGAAAGGATTGAGCTACCTGCAGGCGAAAGACACAAAGCAAGACTATATTGCCCAGCTAGTAGACTGGACCCTGCAAGCTTTAAACCTTCAGGTCGCTCTCAAACAGCCCATTGCTTTGAATGTCCGACAGCTCAAAGCTGGGACAAAACTGGTATCGTCGTTAGGAGAATGTGGGACTCAAGGAATAATGGCTCTCTTGCAGGCAGGAGTTATTAATGTGTTATTTGAATTGTTGTTTGCAGATCATGTATCATCCTCCCTTAAACTGAATGCTTTTAAAGCTTTGGATAGTGTTATTAGTATGACTGAGGGAATGGAAATGTTTCTAAGGGGTGGTGGAGATGTGCATGAAAAAAGTGGTTATCAGAAACTCTTGGAACTCATACTGTTAGATCAGACTGTGAGAGTAGTTACTGCTGGTTCTGCAATTCTCCAGAAGTGTCACTTCTACGAGATTCTGTCAGATATTAAAAAGGTGGTTGATCAATTAGCAGAGAACACTCCTTCTCTTCCTAATCATACGGAGCCAGAACAGGACCAGGACTTGGCAACGCTTGAAAGAACCAATCAAGAATATGAGAATGATGTGGAGGCTCCTATGGACATGGATCATCTTTTGGAATCTTCTAACATAAGCGAAGGAGAGATGGAAAAACTCGTTAGTCTTCTTGAAGAAATCTTCCATTTAATGGAAACTGCTCCTCATACAATGATTCAGCCACCTGTGAAATCTTTCCCAACAATGGCACGCATTACAGGCCCTCCAGAAAGGGATGATCCGTACCCCGTCCTGTTTAGGTATGGCAATTGCAAGTTCACTTTCTAGAGTGTATTTCCATTTTCTCCAGCTTGATAGAGATATTTTTTAAGGATGACCTTGCCTGCTAACACTTTTCTAGATGATTTACTTTATACTTTATTGGAGGATTCTGGATTATGCCTGTAAAGTCTGAAAGAGTTTGATAGTTAATGCCCTTGTTTTGTTGGCTTTCAATCAACCTAGTGTGCATATAACAAGGAGTTAACCTCTTTTTACTGCTGGAATTGTGCTAGCACTTCAATTGCATTTATAGAGCCTGGCCAGTTGTGCTAGGTGCTGGACGAGTGCATATTTGAAAATTGTTATAGATCTAGAATGTTTTCCCTCTTTTGTCTTGGAACACATCTGTGCATATGGATAAAAGAAGTCTAGAATACCTTTGTCTGTATTCTGAGCTGGCAAGGTACGAGCTAGCCCTGGCTAGAAGTCGTTCAGTTGCATCAGTGTAGCTCACAATTTCATGTCACAGGCAGAGGAGTTGTGGTCTGCCTGCCCTTAGCCATCTAAAGGATCCCATGGGTTCTTTCTCTGTTAGCAAGTTTCTGTCTAGAAAGTATTTCTCTAAATGCTAACAGGTTTATTTGATAGCAGGACTCACAGAGTCTTCAAATTGCCTCTTGCATATGCTATAATGATTGATTTCTTAGCACATTTGAAACCTTTAACACAACATCAATGATGATTCAGGTACAGCAAACTTAATAAAATACGAAGTGTTATTTTGTTTGTAGACCAGGAGAGAGCTGTCTGGTTTGGGTTGTGGTTTTTATTTTTTTGGAGATGAGCACTTTATATTTAGGGATTTCTTTTCTGTAAACGTGGCAATGACATTTTATAAGATTAACATTTTGTACTACTTCATAGTTAGTTAATATTTCTCATAGTCCACAGACCAGTAAGTACCAAAGCTGTGAGGCATGTAATTTCATATAATATTGTTATGCAGTATTAACAGATGATTGTAATATTACTGATTATTTTCCTGTTTGCTTTCTCCCAGATATCTTCATAGTCACCATTTCTTGGAATGCATTACTTTGCTACTGTCTATTCCGGTGACAGGTGCACATCCAGGAGTGCTTCAAGCCATACGAGATATATTGCGTTTCCTGGCACAGTCACAGAAGGGGCTGCTTTTCTTTATTTCCGAGTACGAAGCAACGAACTTGTTGATTAGAGCTCTTTGCCAGTTTTCTGATCCAGATCAGGAGGAAGGTCTCCAATCAGACGGTGCCAACGAGGATACTTTTGCCCTGTGGCTCCTCCATTCAACGCAGACGTTACAGTGCATTTCAGAATTATTCTGCCACTTCCAGCGGTGCACAGCCAGTGAGGAGACCGACCACTCGGATCTGCTGGGAACACTTCACAACCTTTACTTGATTACCTTTAATCCTGTGGGAAGATCTGCTGTGGCTCATGTATTCAGTCTGGAGAAAAATCTGCAAAGTCTTATTACTCTAATGGAGTACTATTCCAAAGAAGCTTTAGGGTAATTTATTAATTTATTTCTAACCATTAGGTTTTTACATTTTACAAATATCTTTTATAAACAATTAAGTGTAGCTGAATTTTTTTTTCTTTTACATCGTAATGTTTTTATTTAAAAACAAAACAAATTTTAACTATGAGAACGTAACAGGAAATCAGGCCTGTCATTTGTAATCAAGTACTCAATACCTAGAATCTGCATGCATCATCCAGAAAGGTTCTGTAGTATAGGTCAGAGTTTTGGCTGTGTGTAAAAATCAGTTAAGTGGGCATTTTTCATTCAAGCATAAAATTTGACTGAAACAAGCAAAAGATTTGACTGGGGAAACTGGAAACTCTACACTTCTCTGGGGTGAGAATCTCTCAGTTCTTTAAGTTCTTATCAGTGTTAAAACCAACCATTATTTTCTCTGGATAGGCAGTTTTACTGCTTCAAGTATCAGTGCTTTTAAAACAAGTTTTGTAAACTAGACAAAGTTACAGAAAAAGATTTGTATGCTGCTTGACTCACTCTCGTCTTTTGCGTATGCTGAAATAAATATGAAGTCAAAGAAAGCTTTCATGTTTCAAAAAGCATAGGAGAAAATTATTTGGGGTTTTTTTTGGTCAGTAATTACAGGGGCAATCCTTGGTGAAGGTAAAAAGTTCTGTATCATGAATGAAAATCAAACATATCCAGTTACATTAGCTGAGATTTAAACAAAATCCTTATTGTTGTTTCAGAGACTCAAAGTCTAAGAAGTCGGTTGCTTATAATTATGCCTGCATCCTTGTTTTGCTGGTGGTGCAGTCTTCCAGTGATGTCCAAATGCTGGAACAGCACTCGGCGCCTTTGCTGAAGCTTTGTAAAGCAGATGAAAATAACACCAAATTGCAAGGTACAGTATGTGTCATTATAAACTGAATTGTGTGAATGTATAGAGGAAACCTTTTCTATGTGGGTAACTGGTGCTTCATGATCATCTGGTTTGGATAATGTGTGTAAATGCAATTCCCTTTCCAGCTGCATCTAATTATTTGAGTCACTGAGGTAATGTGTATTTTCTTTTTCTGTTAATGAGAATTAAATAGGAAACTCTTTATAGATAAATTATTTTTCAAGTAATATTAACTACCATGAATTTTGGATAATTAAGGAGTTTGAAATTATTTCTGTGTTGAAAATAGGAGAGTGAATGTTAGTAAAAATGGACTAACTAGTCAGTGAACTGACTCCTATGTTTTGTTGTGCCCTTTGGTGATGTAGCTTTGTAGGGTCTTTACATTGTGATAAATAAACCTGGGACTGTTTTCTTGCACCTAGGCCAACTGGCATGGAATAGTCCATGTTACCCTCTTACTAAATCTTTTGACTTCCAGACTGTGTCTTGGTGTGTCTCTTGGCTTGTGGTAACTCACGGATCGGGCTCAGGTCATGTGGCAAAAGCCTGCTGGGGACTGGTCTGACACCTGAACGTTGAAAACTCTGATGTCCAGAGTCGTGCTCTGCACTGCCTAACTGACTAGTGTAGACATGCCAGCTGTATCTTCCAAAATTTAAATGCACTGAAAGAAATCAGAATTCTTCAATGTTTTAGTTTGATTTACTCCTCTGCCATGATTTTATTTATTTGCTCCTCACCTGATCATCAGACCACTTCATAAAAGCGGGGGCTGATTTGTTAAACCAAAGCATGTCTGAGACCAGTTGTCAATTCATATCCAGTTGAACTTTGAACCTTCACATTCTTACAGATATCTTCAGGAACAATGGATTTTAAAACCTGAAATCTCTTGTTGCCTCCCAAAAATGGGATTTTCAGGTTAATCTGGGCTAAGAGAGAGAGGCTGTTAATCTGTAAGACTTCTGGAGTGTGTATATGATACTGGTGCGGACATTGGCTCCATTTGGGCTTTTAATAGAAGTTTTGTTTTCAGTTTGTAATAACCCATTATGTACATTGTGCTTTGGTCCTTGCTCTTGATGGCTTTTTCTTTAGCTGACAGTGGGACTCTTAATGTCTTCTAAAAAATATGTTATTATTACAAATAATACAGATAACCCAAACACTCAAGTAATTTTCATCTTATTGACTTGAGCCAAATTTTGCCTGTGTATGTGAGGTGGACTGTCTGTTTTGAAGTCTTGTGTTTACTGATGCTTTTCAGCTGGCTACAGCTGAACATTTTTATTGAAAAAACTTGCATGTTCATAAATGCACTAACAAGTACTTAAGTCTTTTTTTTTCCCCATTCCCAGAGCTCAGCAAGTGGCTTGAACCTTTGAAAAATCTTAGATTTGAAATAAATTGCATTCCAAATCTCATTGAATATATCAAACAGGTTAGTAAAATACAGATAGATGCTATCTTTTACTTGTGCTTTATAAGCTTAGACCTTTTGTAATTTGATAGTTGATCTCTAGATATGTGCTAACATAGTTTAAAAATATATACTATTATGCAAAACAGATGTTTTTATTAAAGCTTGTGATCCAGGCCTTTTCTTACATTCAGTTATATTTATTGAAACAAAATCTAAGGTAACTACATGATGCAAAGATCCAACTATTTAAATCTTTCAGCTTCCCATAAAACCACAATGCAAATGTCCCTCCTTTTTATTTGCTTCTGCTCTATTTGTGACTGCTTTCCAAAAGGTTGAGTAATTGGCCTTAAATTTTGTGGAATGTTTCCAGTACCTAAATACAGAATTTGAATACTAAGGTGCAGTTGTTGTGAAGTCCTTCCTTGTAATATGTGGTTTGGTTTTTTAATTTATTTATTTTTATTCCTCAAAGAATATTGACAGTCTGATGACCCCAGATGGAGTTGGTCTTCCTACTGCACTTCGTGTTCTTTGTCATGTTGCGTGTCCACCGCCTCTGGTAGAAGGTGAGGTTGAGATATTCGTACTGCTTAACGTAGAAAACATAGTTTTCTGAGTCTTCTACTTAAACTTGTCTAAAGTGTAACCGCGATTGCCAGGGAGGCATTAGACGTACAGAAATGTTATTTCTTTTTAATACAGGTCAGCAGAAAGACCTCAAATGGAATCTTGCAGTCATTCAGCTCTTTTCTTCGGAGGGAATGGACACCTTCATCCGGGTATTACAGAAGCTGAACAGCATACTTATTCAGCCTTGGCGTCTCCACGTCAACATGGGCACCACGCTTCACAGAGTTACTACCGTTTCAATGGCTCGCTGCACGCTTACTCTCCTTAAAACCATGCTGACAGAACTCCTGAGGGGGGGTTCTTTTGAATTCAAAGACATGCGTGTTCCATCGGCACTTGTTTCTTTGCACATGCTCCTGTGCTCTATTCCTCTCTCGGGCCGCTTAGATAGCGATGAACAAAAAATACAGAATGACATTGTTGACATCTTGCTGACTTTTACACAAGGTGTTAATGAAAAACTTACGATTTCTGAAGAAACTTTGGCGAACAATACTTGGTCTTTAATGCTGAAGGAAGTCCTCTCTTCAATTTTGAGAATTCCTGAAGGCTTTTTCTCTGGGCTTATACTGCTTTCAGAATTGTTGCCCCTTCCACTGCCTATGCAGACGACTCAGGTATAATTTAGATTTATTTAGTTTTGAAATAATTTTAGTTATATATAACCCTTAAACCATTTTCGTAGTTTTGGAAAAAACAGATGAGTGAAAGGATGAATTAAAGTTTATGTAAAGCATTTGTGTTCATACAGATTCTTTGAAGTTGCATCTTTTTTCATCAGGAAAAAAGTTATTTGAAGCAGTTTTTTAAATTAGCAGTCGTAAGTTTTTCTTCTGTCAATTGTAAAATTATCTAGACTTCCATTCTATTACTTAAATGATGAAGCCTTTGAGTTTAACTCTGAGTGTCAAACTCCTAGTATATTAAGGCGTTCCTTTATTTTGGCATGGATCTTGAATTTGTCATCTCTACCACGTAAGCATAAAAGGTGTGTGACAGCCCATGCTCCAAAGGAATACCTGATTTGCTGGAACTATGCCCTTTCATTCAGTGTTAAGGATGAAAACGACGTTCCATGGTTTTGATGAGGACAGTATTAGTACTTAGTCATTGTGTATACCTTGTGCTAGAATTCAGATTTTATGATAAAAGTGGAAAGGAAAAACCTCCTGTCCTTCTGTTCCTGCAGGTAATTGAACCACATGATATTTCTGTGGCACTCAACACCAGGAAGCTGTGGAGTATGCATCTGCATGTTCAGGCCAAACTGATACAAGAGATAGTTCGATCTTTTTCCGGTTCATCTTGCCAGCCTATCCAGCATATGTTGAGACGTATTTGTGTTCAGTTGTGTGACTTGGCTTCACCTACTGCTCTTCTTATCATGAGGACTGTACTGGATTTGATTGTAGAAGACCTGCAAAGGTATCTTTTTTTTTTTTTCCTGTTGCAATGATTTCTTTAATGAACTGTTAAGTTCACCTTGGTTCCATGCAGTACAGTTTGCAGGAGGAAAATATTTTCAGAAATATGACTTATCCATTATAGAATCATAGAATTGTAAAGGTTGGAAAATACCTCTAAGATTGTCTAGTCCAACCATCAGCCCAACACTACCATGACCACTAAGCTATATCCTGAAGTGCCACATCTACATGCTTTTTTAACACCTCCAGGGATGGCGACTCCACCACTTCCCTGGGCAGCCTGTTGCATTGCTTCACCATTCTTTGAGTAAAGAAATTTTTCCTAATATCTAATCTAAACCTCCCCTGGTGCAACTTGAGGCCATTTCCTCTTGTCTTATCATTAGTAACTTGGAAGAAGAGACCAACACCCACCTCATTACAACCTCCTTTCAGTAGTTGTAGAGAGCAGTGAGGTCTCCTCCAGACTAAACAATCCCAGCTCCCTCAGCTACTTTTCCTAAGATGTTCTCTAGACCCTTCACCAGCTTCGTTGCTCTTCTCCAGCACCTTGATGTCTTTCTCATACTGTGGTGCCCAAAACTGGACACAGTACTCAAGCTGTGGCCTCTCCAGTGCTGAGTACAGGGGCATGATCACTTCCCTGCTCCTTCTGGCCGCACTATTTTTGATACAGGCCAGGATGTCATTGGCCTTCTTGGCCACCTGGGCACAGTGCTGGCTCACGTTCAGCCGGCTGTTGCCCAGCACCCCCAGGTCCTTTCCTGCCGAGCAGCTCTCCAGTTTTTAAGCCTGTAGCACTGGAGGGCATTGGTGTGACCAAAGCGCAGGACTCGGCACTTGACATTGTAGAAACTCATACAGAACCTCTCAGTCCACTGCTATAGACTGTGTCCTGACATTGCTTCTTATAAGACCATAAGTTTTCATGTAGACAGTTTCACACTGGTTGTTTATAATATTTCAGGAAGATTCTCTTAAGGCTATCCCTACAAAGCCTTATCTCATCTGTAAAGTACTTCTAATGGACCTGTCTCATATAAATAAGAAAAGTAGGCCAGTAAAGTTTGCTCTACTGGGATTTGCATGCTAACAGGAAGATGTGTAGATGCTTGTAACTGAAGAAGGTTAGATACTAAAAGTTCAGAAGATTTTGAAACAATGAGTACAGTTTATTTAAAAGCGTAATTATCCACATAGAATTAGATACTGTTTGTATAAAAATGTATTTATCTATATACAATTAGATGCCTTATGGTATGTTAAATATGTAGTAGATTAGTTAATTTGTGATGCAAGCAGAAGGAATTTAGTGAAATTTGAGCGATTTTCAAAAAATAGATGAAACTGTAAGCTTAGGTATGTAAACTAGGTGTTTTGGATTTTTTATTTTTTTTAAATGCAGAATTATATGACTTGTGTAATGGTTGTTTTTATAGTTCTTACATCCCTTGAAAACAGCTTTTTCAAAATGCATTGATATCCTTTCAGCAACACGGAAGATAAAGAGAAGCAGTACAGTGGGCAGACCACTCGACTGCTTGCTTTATTGGATGCCCTGGCTTCACATAAAGCTTGTAAATTGGCTATTTTGCATCTTATCAATGGAACTACTAAAGGGGATGAAAAGTACGCAGAGGTGTTCCAGGAGCTCTTGGCGCTGATGCGATCGGCTGGGGACAATGTCACTCATCAGCAGTGCGCTGAATATGTAACTTCTCTTTTGCAGTCCCTCTGTGATCAGGTATTTTCTCTATTTAGTGCATAATGTGCCTTGATAACTGTAGGAGACAAATTAAATGAGGCTGTTTCTTAGGTGCTGGCTTTTTTCCAAAAAGAAAAAAAACCACATCAAGCTTATTAAAACACAAAAAGAAAAAAGTGTATATGATTGGCTGCTTTGACAGGCTTCCTGTCTTACCGATTTTTGAAAGTAAATCCTTTCATTGTGTGGTATCTTCTGCATTATGTGTGCTATTCTGGTAGCTCGTTAGAGACCAAAAACGGACAGCTGCACAGATTGACTGTCCCCTCAGCTGCGAGAGGGATGTAAATTCTTCCTATGGGCCACTAGCAAAGCTTGAGTTGAAACTATTCATCTCTTGCCTAGTTGAGTAAATAGGTATCTCTTCCTTAACCTTAAAAAGGTATTCCAAATATAAACAAATATAATACGCTGCTGCCATAAAACACCATTTTTTTTAAAAAAGGAGCATATTACTAGACCAAGTAAGAAATGTTATCTAAAAGCTGATTCATAGACTAGCCCAGATAGTTTGTTAGATACGTGCATAGATTTGCCTTATGAGTTGCACGTATTTATTTGATTTAGTGCTTACCCACTTGCACAGAAGGCATTTGAGTTTTGTTGATCAGTAGCAATTAATTAGCCATTTGCATATAAACAAGAACTCTTTACCTATGCAAATTCATTGTGAAAGTCAATCTTGTTTTACATAAAGTGTGGAGGGGGCAGTAGATCTTAAACTTCCTGGGTGGTGTCTGAAGCCTCTTAATTTTCACAGAATTGTAAAATATCTCAAGTTGAAGGGACCCATGAGCATCATTGAGTCCAACTTGCTGCTCATTGCAGGACTATCTAAAGCTTATCTATATGACTAAAAGTGTCATCCAGATGCTCCCCGACAGGTTTGGTGCCATGACAACTTCTCTAGGTGTTCAGTGACCGACCACCTTCTCAGTGAAGAACCTTCCCGTAACTTTCAAGGTCAGGTTGGATGGGACTCTGAACAACCTGATCTAGTTAAAAAAGACCCTGTTCACTGCAGGGTGAGGGTTGGACTAGATCGCTTATAACCCAAAGCATTCTACGATTCTGCCCTCCGTCCTGAACTGCCCCTGACACAGCTTCATTCCATTTCCTTGAGTCCTGTTGCTGGTCACCAGAGAGCGGTGATCAGCACACCCCCCTCTGGTGCCGCCCTTAGGGAAGTCATAGACCGGAATGGAGTCACCCTTCAGCCTTCTCTTCTCCAAGCTGAACAAACCGAGTGACCTCTGTCACTCACCGTGTTTTGAATGTTTTGAAATTAAGGGACAATTGGACTATCTGGGCAAGAAACTATATGCATATTATCCAATGACTGTTTGGCTTTTAGTTATGGCTTTACTATTTCAGCCTTTGAAAATTTTATGTTTTTAAGAATCAATAATGGTTTGTAACACTTAAGAGAACCAAACTAAAAAGGATAGTCTGGCTTAGTATTTTACTAGCCAGTAATAACTGAAATACTGGAAAAAGATGTTAAAGAGGTGATAAAAGAACCCCTAGTACTTCTGTCTTAATGTGTAGTTTATACTTATTGCTGGTATACAAAATGCATTTTTTTACTATGCGTATAATAATAATAATTTTTTATAGGATATTGCACTCATTTTACCAAGCTCATCAGAAGGCTCCGTGTCTGAATCTGAGCAGCTTTCCAACTCCTTACCAAACAAAGAGCTGATGCCCTTAATTTGTGACTGTCTGATGGAAACATTAACTAATTCTGAGAGCAGTTACAATTGTCTGCTGACGTGTATCCGAACAATGATGTTCCTTACAGAGCATGACTATGGCTTCTATCATTTAAAGAGGTATGGCATTTTAAGAGATAGTTGACAACTTAAAATTTTTGTAAAACTTCTGCAATGTTAAATCGTTTCCTACTCATTTAGTAGAAAATGCTAAGAATAAGGTACCTGAGCTTTCATTTCTCTTTGGGGCTTCAGTGTTTTGCTCAGTATTTTGGTCTGAGCTTTACCTCTGAATCATTTCTGCAGCGCACACAGGAGCACTCCCTTTCAGGAAACAAACAAAACATTGATAAAAGGATTGTACACTCTATTTCCCCACTCCAAGCCTGGAGTGGGATAATGATGTCCTTCTCTTTTGAATCACTCGGTCCTTAGAGTTCCTGTCTGGGGTTAGAGAGTTATCTGTCATTCCCTTTATTTTGTAGGGATTCAGTTTGCACTTCCTTAGAGTGTTCTGACATCTAGGCTTAATTAAGTCTTTTGAAACGAGGCTTTTATAATTGTTTTTTTAAACTACTTTTCTTGACTCCACTCCCTTTTGAACTGAATATATACATGCATTGGGTAGTATTGTGTTGTTTGACACTTAATTCCTTGTCCTGTATTTGGACCATTTCTATCCACTCAAGGTGGGTTACGGAGAGGCAAGAGAGTTGTGAGTTTCCCAAAGAGAAGAAGATAGTACCTGGAGCTTTGTCAGTAAAAGGTTGTTCAAAAGACTCTTCTAAGGAGTGTTGCAGAACTGTGCTGCTCAGGCTGCAAGAAGCTATGCAACCTGCAAATGAAAAATAAGAAAGTTAAAGCTGCTGTGTTGTTTCTATGATCCCGTATGCCTAGCTGTCAGGTTCAGGTGCACAGCCTTGCTATTTGTGTTTTGACAGGTACTTTTATGATTTGTTTCTGCACTTAGGTGTTGTGGTTTCTCCCTGACTGGAGGCCAGGAGCCCCTTTTTAGCTGGACAGGGGAGAGGGAAGATACAACAAAAGGCTCGCGGGTTAAGATAAAAAGCTGTTTAATACAGCAAAAGCAAAGACTGCACACGGAAGCAAAGCCAAACAAAGATTATTCTCTACTTCCCATCAGCAGGCGATGTCCGGCCGCTTTCCCAGGAAGCAGGGCTCCAGTAGGCGTAGCGGTTGCCCCGGAGGACAAACACAAATAGCAAATACCCTCCCACTTCCCTTTTCCTTCATGCTTTTATATCTGAGCTGACATATGGTCTGAATACCCCTTTGCTCAGTTTGGGTCAGCTGTCCTGACTGTGTCCCCTCCCAAGATGTTGCCCACTCCCAGCCTACTGTTGGGGGAATGTTGGAAAACCACAGCCTCGGTGCTGTGTGAGCACTGCCCAGCAGCAGCCAAAACACTGGGGTGCTATCAACGCTCTTCTAGCTACCGCTCCAAAACCACAGCACTATGAGAGCTGCTGTGGGAAAATTAACGTCATCTCAGCCTGACCCAGTACATTAGGCAACATGGGATGCAGTGAAATGCTAACAGCAAACGTGATCCTGCTTTAGATATATATATTTGCAAGCAAATGTTTCTGTACTGCTGTTGCTTTTCTACCGAACATGTAATTTCTTGTGGGTTTCTGAGGTGTTGCTCTAGTATGTCTTGCTGTATATATGCTGTCTGAAATATCTGTGGACAGCACTTGTGAGAACAGCAGTCTAGTACAGAGAAAATACTGAAGCTCCAGCTTTGTAATCAAAAGTTAATGTGATATCTGTAAAATTTACCAAATCTATTTTGCATATATGTCATTTTCTTATAAGAAGTTAGAGTGGACTGGTCACAATGTGTGCACTAATAAAGGTTTTTTCTCTCTTTTCATTATGGAAACAGCTCTCTAAGAAAACACAGCACTGCTCTGTACACTGTATTAAAACGAGTAATAACTAGTTTTAGCAAAGACACAGGTGAACTGGCCTCTTCTTTTTTGGATTTTATGCGACAGATTCTAAACTCTGATACGGTGGTAAGTGAATATATATTGAATACCTAGACAAGCTCAGCTGCATTTCTGTGGTATCTGAAGTGTGAGACATGTTCAGGAGCAATTATTTCAGAAAGTGCTTGACTGTGCAGATTGCTGTGTAAGGCTTTTCCATCAGTAGTGTTAGTGCCATCTTTAGTTTTTAATGAAATCTGTGAAAGCTGGGCAGAATATATGTTTAGGAAATAGGAGAGGTTTTCAGCGGAAGAATAGCACGTGGATCATACTGTTTTCCTAAGGGAACTGTGTGCTATAGTGTCCAGGTTTTAGATTCATGGCGTCCTGCTAGAAAGTTGCTGCATCGATATGTAGTATAGAAAGGAATCTAAAATATTTATTAGTTCTGTGATACAAACCTCAGCTTATATAGGAAAGGATTTCATTTATCTTGATGCAACGTCTAAACCTGCCTACTGAAGTGTGCTTTATGAAAATATTTTGCATAGTATGTTTTTAAATCAAGAGATTACTCTTGTGTTGCTGGATTAGCTCTACTGTCCATTTGAATTCTGGGAGTTTGCAGTCCACAAGTATAATGAATATTTACATGTACTTATTTCTTACTTGTCAAATATTTCAGGGATGCTGTGGAGATGATGGAAGCCTTATGGAAGCAGATGGTTCTCATCCAGGCAGAACGCTGGGACTAACTACCGCAGAGTTAAAACATCTACTGCAGAACAAAGAAGAAACCCCAGAAAACCTGCTTCTTGATCTGGAGAAACACGTTATGGTAAAAGAATTTAAATAATCAAGTTGATGTTGCCGTCTTGTATCTGAATGTGTTTTTAAAATAATGTAGAATGTCCCTTCTTGATGAGGAGGGTGTGCACTTCCTTGGCATCCTCTGTGGAACTGGTAATAACTGTCACCAGTTTTAATACTCTAGTGCCTGTTCTGATGCAGGATGGATTCTGACTTTATTGTTTGTATTGTGATAATGCGAGGAAGTTTCAAGTAGGGTTGGGATCTCCTTGTTCAGAGGGTATTTCCACACCGTAAGAGCATAAGCAGTTAACTGTGTGATGAAAGGCAGTGAATGTATACAACAGAGAATACCAGATAGTGGTGAAGCAGATGGTTAACATAATAAGCAACAGAAACCACTGCTTAGCAGGGGCTTGGTGTTACTGGTGACCAGTAACAACTGGAATATCCCCAAGTCAGTATTGGGGCTGATACTGTTAGATGTTTTCATTAGAGACTTGAATGATGGATACATCTTCGGCAAATTTGTAGATGGCAGTAAGCTGGTGGAGTGACTAATGTGACAAATAGTAAAGCCTCAATCCAGAGGGACCTCAGTAAACTTTTTAGGATTGATGTAGCAGAAAGCTTGTGTGGCTCATTAGGAAAAATGCAAAGCTGTGCAGTGAAAGGAGGATAACTCCATGCCTGGGCCGAAAAGAGCCAGGTGGTTATGGTCGGTGTTAGGTTGAACGTGGGCCAACAATGCCTGGGTGCTACAAACCAGACCTTGTTCTGAGCTGTCCTGGAAGGAGCATGGTCAGCAAATAAAGGGACCTGGCTGTGTTGCTCCACAGGGTGCTGGTGAGCTCTCCTGGAGAGTGCTGTGTTCACCTTGGGGCAGCTTTGCCCTCTTGCTAGTTCTAGAGGGATCTATAGGGAAACTGAAGGGGGCTCTACAAAGGTGATCAGAGACCTAGAGCATGGGCTGTAGAGAGAGGAGGAGGAAGGCGGGCTTCTTTAGTCTGGTGAAGAGGGCTAAGGAACTATCTCAGAGCTACTTACAGTGGGTTGGAGGATAGCACCGTGGCAGGGGAATCAAACTTCTCTTTTGGTAATTCCAGACTGTTTTGTGAAGCACTTCCCCCTCCCCTTTTTAATTTTTTTTTTCAAGTTAACAAAAGCATATTTCCTTCTCTGAGCAGAGGAAAATTTCTGACTTGTGCTGTGTTGACTTAGGATCGTTCTAAGGAAGATGATGGCCTCGAATCCTTACTGGACAACATTGTTGGAGTGAGGCAAATGTTGGAAGCAGCAGGTGATTCTTGTCCGCTGAGTGACCAAGATGTAGAGCCTGTTCTTTCTGCACCAGACTCTCTTCAGAATTTGTTTAACAACAGGTAAAACGTTTAAATGTGTGAGCATACTCTTTGTCATTTATTTAAGAAAGCGCAATAATTTCTGCACGAGTTTATTACAAAGAGGATCTAAACAAAACTGTTGTCACTACTACATACTAATCCCAGTGTATTTAATTTTGTGGAATTATCAAGGGTAGGGCAGCAACTTTCACCCCTGGTTCTATAACGCTGTATGTGCTTGCCGTTGGTTGTAGTTCATATCCAAAGAGGCACTTGACGTCGTTTCGTTGCAGGACTACGTACGTGTTGGCAGATGTGATGGATGACCAGCTGAAGTCCATGTGGTTCTCACCCTTCCAGGCTGAAGAAATAGACACTGATCTGGATATGGTAAAAGGCTTCCTTAACATAACTGATGTGGATTTAAAAATGAGAGTTAATGTGAGCTAGAGTGTCAGAAAATCATATTGTCAAATGGTTTGTTTTCCTGAGCTCCCTCTTGTAAATTAACCCAGATAGAGGGGCTGGCATTTGTTAGAGGTCGTTGTCAAATGCCTTCAGGTTCTTTTGGAGGCAGCCACAAAATTGGCACCTTCTGCAGTGCTCTAATACACAAGTCATCTCCTTTAGACGAGCAGTTGTTGTCTTAGTCCTAACCCGCTTTTGTATTGCTGCTGGAGCATTTTAGCAGTTTGTGTTAAACGTAGACAATGTGATTTATTTTCTTTTCCTTGCTTTCTTCTGTCATTGGAATGATGTCCAAAGAGCCTGACAGCTGCACTTTAAAAAAAATAAGTAAAAAAATCTTTGTTCTGATATGACAAAAGTGGAAAAAAGGGCACTAGTAAATGAAGCTACTTGCACAAAAGCTTCTTACAATATTTGAAGCTTGGGTTTTATAATCTAAACTTTAAATCTCCTTTTGAAAAATATACAATGACTTTTTAAAACTAAGCAATTGGCAATGTCTTAACTTCTTACATGAGAAATACCAGTTTCTGTTGACTTCATTGGCTTAGTTATTTTTTAATTTTACTCTTTTACAATTTACGTGCAAAGATGCTTATGTGTTAATTTCTTAAGCAAAACCAAAACTTGCTTTCTGTATAAAAGCAGCATCAATAAATTTATAAGACTAGCTTAAGCAAAAGGGGGCCTCACTGTAGGTCATTCAGTGATAAATGTTTGTACTTGAAAGCCATGCCCTTGACATTGTTAAGATTCAGAGTCACCAAGAAAATTTTGCTGCAGCTCTGCTGCTTTTTTGCTATATTACTGCTGCTTTTTGTTTCGAGTCACACTACTGCATTAAAGGGTAGAGGATGGAATTTTTTGCTCTAGTAGAAGGACCTTAGCTGAATTTCGTGCATCCTGATACAGCGTGTTTTCTTCTTAAGATGTGCTAGTCATCCTTGTTGTGATAAAGCTGAACTCTATCCCTGCAGGTGAAAGTTGACTTAATTGAACTGTCAGAGAAGGGCTGCAGTGACTTTGACTTGCAAGCTGAATTGGAGAGGTCATTTTTGTCAGAACCATCATCTCCTGGCCGCACAAAAACCACAAAAGGGTTCAAACTCGGCAAGCACAAGCATGAGACCTTCATAACTTCAAGGTAAGATGAGCTTGATGAGTAAACAGTGTGTTCAGCACTGTTTTCTTTATTCTCAAAATGTCAAATACCTTTTGAATTGCATCTCCGATATGGAGAATGTCTGCCCTTCATTATGAGTACATTTTGACACTAACTAAGTCAATCATGCTTTGTCATGACAGTGGAAAATCTGAGTACATAGAGCCTGCAAAGAGAGCTCATGTTGTGCCACCACCAAGAGGAAGAGGCAGGGGAGGATTTGGACAAGGAATTCGACCACATGATATCTTCCGTCAGAGGAAACAGAATACGAGCCGGCCACCTTCCATGCACGTGGATGATTTTGTTGCTGCAGAGAGTAAAGAAGTGGTTGCTCCAGATGGGATACCACCAGCCAAAAGACCACCAAAAGTGTCGCAGAAGATTTCTTCGCGTGGTGGATTCTCAGGGAATCGGGGAGGACGAGGAGCTTTTCACAGTCAGAACAGGTTCTTTACACCACCTGCTTCAAAAGGTATGTTGTTTCCTGTTTGTTGGAGTCAATGAATGCTCAAAGTGCTTCAGTAATGCCAACCCAAGGTACTAGCAGTTAATCATCCCTGGTGCGAGATGATCCTGAAGGAGCAGTGTTGAAATAAGTTGTTTAGCACTAGAACAGGTTCTCTCCAGTGCTGTGGAATCGAAGCAAGGCCATGAGTTCTGCATTGCCTCTCTTGGCCTGCCTTTTACCCAAGGAGTTAGCTGCTTCCTGGTAACAACTGTCGGAGTGCTTCAGAGGTGCAGTCAGAGAAACCAAAAGCCCTCTCTACCATTTGTGACAATGTAGTTCCTGAAATCAAGCATCACAATACAGCTCTGGGTTTTGAATAAAAGGATGAGGGATCCTGACAAAAATAAGACATGGTTTTCAGTGACCTTGGAGATTCTAGCTACAAAGTGTGAAGTTTCTTTTATATAAAGACAAGTTTGTATTCTTTTCCATCTCATAATTAGGGCAAGTCTTTGCACAGTAGAAAGAGAACATACTTCTGTTTATAGTCAGGTTATAAATACTGGGGTTTATTTTCCCACAAAACCTTAAAAATATAGGAATCTGTCTTAATCCACTAGATAAGCTCAAGTTTAAAACAGTTCACATTATGTCTGAAAAATCTGTATGTTCCTGATTCTGTGTGTGATACAGTAACTTGTAGGCTTTGAGTTACAGTACTGAGGCTATGTTGATGCAGAGTAGCTTTATCTGTTGAATTACACAAACGCTATGAGCAACCTGGTCTAGTGGGAATGTCCCTGCCCATGGCAGGGGTGTTGAACTAGATGATCTTGAAGGTCCCTTGTAGCTCAAACCATTCCATGATTCTAAGTATTATGAAGACTGAAATGAAAAAAAAAAAGTAAAAATGATGTTTGCTCAACAGCGTGTGGGTTTTTCTCTCCCTATCTAGGAAATTACAGTCGTCGTGAAGGTGCCCGAGGCTCAAGTTGGAGTGCACAGAGTACACCCAGGGGAACCTACAATGACAGTAGAGGTGGTCAAAGCAATTTTAACAGGGGTCCACTGCCACCATTGAGACCATTAAGTTCAGCATTTTTGGTATTCATATGGGCATCGAACTATAGAGAATTCCTTGAATTTCATTTTTGCTTTACAAATGAAACCATGCAAGGATGCTGCAGACACCTTGAAATTCAGCAAATGTTTTAAACATGTATGAACAGTTTGTCTCTGAGACTGTGTCAAATACGTGCTTTCGTACGAACTGCCCTGTAATCCGTAAAACTTGCTGAATTGAACGCTTGATCGCAGAATCTTAATTTCGCATTCAGATTTTTGCAATTCAGTTGTCTTCGTACCTACATGGTAATGATAGAGCAAATCAAAGCGAAAATGCTTGCCTAAAAGAAAAGTGAAAATTAGAAGGAGGAAACAGACCCCGTTTGTGTCTCATCTTGTTTTTGTTTCTTATGCTTTCGCAGCAGCTGCTACGCCTAGGGCTTTTTTTTTTTTTTTTTTTTTTTCCAACTGAGTATACTTTTCTTTGCTTTAAGGCTACCGACCGAGTCCTCGCGATCGTGCTTCCAGAGGCCGGGGAGGAATTGGACCGTCTTGGACAAGTGCTAATAGTAGTAGCAGTGGTGGCTCAAGAGGAAAGTTTGTTAGTGGAGGCAGTGGAAGAGGTCGTCATGTACGTTCCTTCACACGATAAAATGAGACCTAATGGAACAGCCCAACCATGTGGACTTCTGTGAAGATGACAAAGAAAGCAGCGGCACTAAAGGACCAATTCACAGTTACTGGTATCTGGAGGACACCAAGAGAATATTTTTGTCTCAAGAGAAGTTTTTGTTTGATACAAGACTTGCAATTTCAATAAAATCCAAGACTTTTTGTGTACAATTGTAAATTTTTTTTTTGTTCCTTTTGAAAGAATGTTTTAATTTTTTTGCGGACTTCAGTAGACAATACTCGGTAAAGAACCTCTTTGAGTTAAGACTTGAAGGACTTCTCAAATACTCTTTGTGCCAAACGAAAGGTACAGATGTTTTCTGTGTGACTTATTACTGCAAGAAAATAAAAAAATATCTATATGTATGTAAGGCAATTTTAGATTTTTTTCTCTCAGGTTTAGAGCCATTAGCCCATTTTGGTGGTTTGTTTGTTTGTTTGTTTAGCCAGTCTGAGTTACTAATGAATGAGGTCCATCTGGGAGCAGTTGAAGTAGCAGGTAATAGATTGACTGAAATTAATCTGTGAAAGAACACGAATGCAAACATAATTTAGGTGGGCTTTGTTGTACAGCTTTATCAGTGTGGTTGGACAATTCTGACCCCACACTTGTTAAAATTAGTAGAGAATCTGTCACTAACTTTGCAGAGAATAAGATTACATTCCAGCATTTACTCCACAACTCCAGCTCGTGCATTAGGACCACAAGAATTTTGGGAAGTCTGAGTGTGTTTTGAAGTTAAAAGGTGACACACCTGTACCCTTAGAGAGCCTGGAGTTAATTAATTGCCAGCAGAGTGCTGATTTAGATAAATGAGGAGAAGGCATAGAGACGGAATCTATAAACTGGACAACTACAGTGAAGCATCGATGCTAAAACTTCCCTTTGAAGAGGTGGTTTGGATTTTTGTTTTTGTAATTAGACTGAGATACGATGTGGAAAGAAAAACTTAGAGACATAGGAATTCATACCACTGGGTTCAGCTCTAAATTTCTTTGTGTATTAAATTCAGTGAGCGAAGTGAGCTTTTTACATGTTTGCATTCCTTTGGTCTCCATGGGATTTCATAGAATTAACTGATTCTCAGTAGCTTTTGTAGATGGGGTGAAGAGTGGTAGATGTTATTATTTTTTTTAGGCCATATAAAAATTTTACAAATGAGCACCATTGTCATCTGAGTTCAATTTTCACTTACGCTTGACGTTACAAAAGTACCATAAAAGGGGTCTTTGTCTACTTAAATAAGGTCCAGTTGTAAAGTTCTTGCTTTACATAATCTTACTTTGGACAGCTTGTCTGCCTAAATTCAAACTTCAGCACCCTATTTTAAATTCTAAAGTATTGATTTATTTTTTTTTAAGCTTTATGCTGCCTAAATGAAGTAGGTTTTTATTTGAACCACAGAAGACCCCTTTATGTGTACTTTCATTGTATGGAGAGTCTGGGACAGCACCACGCTCTTCTCAGAGGTGATGTGCTTGCATGTCAGTTGTTTTAACGTTTGTTTAAAATAAGTGATTATTTGGATTGGAAGTCAAAATAATTTTGTCAGTAGTAAAATAACAGGAAGATGGAATTTTACTAATAATGCAATTGTAATGACTAAAATGGGTGGAGCACTCACAGGCGTTGCAGGTATTAATGTTTTTTCCAAGGAGCACTGCATAAATATTTTTAAAGCCGACTAGCTCCTTTAGGCCATGTACTTACGGTTGTTTTATTTTTTTAAAAACCTTTACTGTGTTGGAAACCAGCAGGGATATGAAACATTTGTTTCCTGTCAGGGAATTTGAAATGAAAAGTGTCAAGCATGGAATAAATAAATATGTAAATATTCAGTACTGGTTCTTCAAAGTTTAAAATATATGGCATGTCACACTAGTCATTTTCAAACTAGGAGGAAATAAAGGGTTAAATTGTTTAATGTATGGAAGCTCTGTAAATTTAGTTAAACTTGAAAAAGATGTGTATGTCTACCATGTTTTGGGTTTTTTTCCCTAAATTAATTGAGTTCTGTGACCCTTCAATCTTGGATAAATTCAACTTCAAATAATGCTGTTTAAAATTTGGAGTTACTTGGTTTGCTCTTTTAAACTGGATTCCATGGGTAAATAGCACTTTAAGCATTATATTTTGCTCCTGTATATGTTGCCCCCTCCCCAAATCTTCACATTTTGTTTCCTGACTGGAGCACCAGGACACTGGAAGTGGCTAATGCCAGTGTTGAAGTACTGTTTAGTGAATTGTTCGCTTACCTGATGAGCAGAACAGGCAGGAGGGAGTGAGGCAGAACAGTGCAACACAGTTCTCCCTCCTAAAGCCCTGCGGCTGAGTACGCAGCCTGTCTGGAAAGGAGAAAGTGTTAATGAAGGCTGCGCTTCCGGCTGGAATGTGCCAGGAGTTGCCTTGGTTCAGCAAATGTCCTGATTAATGGAGAAATACATAAGGGTGAGACAAGTTGCATCCGCTTTTTGTAATTTCCCAAATCTTTAGCAGCTCTGCAGTCTTTGTTATTCCATGCTGGCTGAAGGCCGATGGAGCCGGACGGGTGTGAGCAGCTCACCTGCATGCAGTGGTGCTGCTCTAGCGCTGGGACGTGCCAGCTTTCAGCCTTTTTCTCCCTGCTGAGAAACTCGTCAGATAAGAGAATAGGCTGTGTCCAGATTGTTCATGTTTGCTAAGTAAATGCATCCCTAGATTACAATTTCTGAACAACTCTCGTGTTTTCCTGGTTTTACATGTTAATATCCCACACGGGCTCTTGCAGTGGCTTTGTAAAGCTTGTATTAGGGACAGATCCCTTGAGCCGATGGACAGGGCCCACCTGCGCCGACAGGGGTTTGGACTAGATGGTCTCCAGGGGTCACTTCCAACCCCTAACCTTCTGCAATTCTGTGAATATTTTTTTTTCCTTCTTGCCAGTTTATTATCCTGCTGGAGCGTCATACTCTCATAATCTAGGCGTTTTCAACTTCTGCTAGCACTTCACTTTCAGAACAGCCTTGTTTATTGCTATGTATGCTCTCAATTTGGAAAAAAAAAAATCCAGCACGCTGACCCTGTAGTTTGTGACTCCCAGCAGTCACCATACCTCAATTTTGCTATTTTGTCTGTAAAGAGGGTACTTGAACTTCTGTAACAGAAAGAAGTGAACCAAACTGCATTAACAATGGCATAGACCCTTTATTAGTTCAACTTTTATACAAAGCGTACTTTGAAGTGATACAAATAGTGTTACTGCTTCTTTTACAGACTGGAGATTAAGATCTGTTAAGTGCTGTTTTATCTGTATCATGTATATAAAGGTAGAAAATGTAAATAGATTGGCAGTGAACCATAATGCTGGAAGACAGTTCAGTGTTTATTTGCTAATAGAAAGTTGCATAGAATTGTAGGTCTTTAGAAAGGCATCTGTCCGCGTGGGAAAATCTCCCTGACCTGTACTTGGTCCGACAAGCAGTACGGGGAGAAAGGCAAGGCTGGTACTGCTCCTTGGAAATACCATCCAGCACTTCTAAGTGAAATGGCGGTAGAAAAGCACCATGCCAGAACCACCCAAGAGGACAGCATGTGGAAAATGTAATTTGCAAGGGTACCCGTTTCTATAAATCTGTTTGACACCTGCATTCTAGTAATATGGTAAATTTCTTAAAAGCACTTAAGAGCATTTGAGATAAAAAGTACTTTTGGCCAGTCAAAATACTTCAGTGTGTTATTTTGCTTGACTATGTAATTCCATTCCCTTCTGTGCTGACAAGTAACTCATGTATATATGCATTACTAAATTATCTTTTATGAGACTGTTAATCTAGTATTAGAATCATATTAACTAAAAACTGCCACCTTAATTAGTAAGTCTAGCAAACTTCTTCCTTGCCATTCCCACTCCCGACTCAGATGCGTGGTTCTCAGTTCCACTGAGTTCCGCTTCTGATGAAACTCACCTAAACCTACTGGAAGTTCTACCCCCAAATGACTGTTCCTACTCCAAATAAAGGAATCCTGGCAGCAATGCTGCATACTGGCCAAGACGACTGACAATTTTTTGCTTTGGGAGGAGTGCAGAACAGGGAATGCAGCTTTGATACTGAAAGAAATGGAGGAAACACCACCTTGTCCTGCAGTTGACCTCTCAAGTGGAGAAGTGAGTTTAAAGGAACTAGTTTATATGTAACTGGACACTTGGGTCTTCAGAATAAACGTGTTTGTTTTTCTCAAAGACAAACTTACCACTTGCTTTAAAATTTCTTTCGATACATCCCTAGTGTTACTCTTTTTCACCAAATTAGCTCAAGTTAAGGCTTTGCTCAAATCCTTGTAACACCACAGTCTCAGAGACTTAACAGCTTGCTCTGTCACTCTTGGTTTTGTGAATCTCCCAGGTTTGATACTATCACGTTTCTTACCCACTTAGTTGTGGATGAAGATTTAATCTCCTTTTAATTCTGATGCTACGTTAATTGTAATGCCACAAGTCAGCAGTTGACAATGACAAGCTACTCGGTGGCACGGGCTGGTGCAGCTGTGTTATTGCTTTGGGTCAGAGGGAAGACAGCTGGACCGCAGTGATTCTTTTGGTGTGTCCTGCCACCTCCACAGTCTGTGTTCTCCCTTTTCTAGTTGCAAAGCGCTACCAGAAGCAGCTAAAAATACAACTGTTCGCACAGCCACTGGTCTCAGCGCAGTTCTGCTTTTGAGGAAATAGAACTGGTTACATTGGGATTTAGTATGTGAATATTAATACCAGTAATTCAGCGCTGGAGCCCTCCCGTAATGCACTTTTAACAATGTCACTCATATAATCCTAAGATACGATTGTGATTAGGGACATAGCATTTCCAAGTAAATGTCTTCACTTACACCAAGTCTACTATAAAATCTGGACTCTCAGTTCTTATAAAAAGCATTAACAGACTCCTTGACAGAAAGTAAAAAATGCCAGCTGCTATGAAGACCTGCATAATACATGAGACTGGAAAAGCTAAAAGTAGATACGATATCATAGAATGTGTTGGGCTGGAAGGGACCTTTAAAGGTCATCTAGACCAAGACCCCTGCAGTGAGCAGGGACACCTTTAACTTGATGAGGTTGCCCAGAGCCCCACCAAGGCTGACCTTGAATGTGCATCCAGGGATGGGGCCTCCACCACCTCTCTGGGCAACCTGTTCCCGTGTTTCACCACCCTCATAGTAAAGAACATAGAAATAGAGGTGCCCTTTGATCATTTTTGTGGCCCTCCTCTGGACCCACTCCAACAGCTCCACGTCCTTCTTGTGTTGAGGGCTCCAGAGCCCATTATCAACATAACAGGCTTTTTAATTTCAGGCTAGTTAATTGTAAGACAGGTAAAACAATCACCATGCTTCAGGCATATGCCACCCTGTGAATGGTCCATCAGCAGAGGAAAATCTTAAGTGCAGAACAGTTGTCAACACAGGGGAACAGGATTAAGCTTGAAGCAACTGGCAGGATCTGATGCTGTTAGCTACAACGTGCCCATTTAAAATCTGTCGGTGAGTGCCACTTCCCTGCTAAAGGAAATCCAAGAGGACGGGTCATGCCAGCAGCAGGTAGGCCCAAAGAATTGCCACATTTCAACACTAGAAATTCAGACCCCCCAGAGCTGGCAACCTGAAGCTACGTAGATTGCACAGCAGAAAGTTCCTTCCTTACCACCCAGGACACATTTTTCCATGCTGTTTTGTCTGTCACTTAGGGGACAGACAGCACACCAAATGTTATTAAATAAACCCTATTTCCTATACTAGAAGGAATCTAGTCATAAATAAGTGGGTGAAAATCCCCAAGCAAATGCAGAGATCCCATTACGGAAAAAGCACAGGGCTAACAACTTGCTTTTTTTTTTTCCTGTGGTCAGAACAGGAAAGATTGGGTGATCGTTACTGCCCTCCAACTTGGGAAAGATGATCCAGCTCATGAGAGTTCTCTAGGATTTTGAATTAATTTTCTTCTTTCACATTACGCAAAGTAGATAAAGTCACTTCACAGAACCACACAGTTACAGTACACGGCAAAGCACTGATTGAGTCTAATAGCATGAAATCTGGGGTTGCCAAGAAGCTTCAAAATTCTTCAAAATTCAAAATTAGTGTGAGTGCCAAAATAGTCACATAGATCACAAGACACTAACAGCTTGCTTATTTAGAACATAATAAAAGCATTTTTACTTTTTATGTACAGCTTTAATACGCACACTGACGTACGTGAATTGACCACTATAGGTTTAGTGTGAATGAAGGTCTTCCCAAATCATAGCTACGGTTTTGCTGTTTCAGATTGTTAAATACGGCTGCTTAAGAGATGTGCTATGTCAGAAGCTGGTGAGACTGTTCTAGTGACCTAAATACTGTCAATGAATGTAATTTCATCTAGAATGTAAGAACTGAAACCAAGGAAGCATTTGAATGTAACTTCCTACAAATGTTTTCCTTCAGGAAAAATAAAAAAAAAGCTTTTACAGAAGATTTATTTCTGTCAGTTTTTAAATGCACAAGACCTGAACTCGTGCACATCTGCTTCAGTGGTACTAAAGAAACAGCATTAGAATTTATTAATGCCTGAAATTAAGATAGCTCTGATCACAAGTCTTCGTAACATAGGGTACGTGCTAAAGAAGGTCGCTGCCTCTCTCTTTGGTTATGCCGTTCGCCGTAAAAGCATTGCTCTGAGCGACAGCAAGGCACGCACAGTTATTTGCCTTCTAAATGATAAAAGTAGCTTACTTAGATTGTTGCACCTGCACACATTTTTCCTGAAAGTTCAAAACGAATTTAGGACATTCAGTAAACAGAAGGCCCAGTTCTGCCCTATTTACTCCACTGAAGAGCCACAACAGACAGAATATGGCTTAGTTATACCACTGAAACCAGCATGGACAGGCTGTGTGAGAAGTTTAGAGAAAAGTCGTTGAACCCTACATATTTCTCATGCAGTCCCTGCAGATAAATGCTCATTTGATTCAGTATTATTTGTGGGTCTGTTGATAAAAAAAAAATAATAATCCTCTCTCTTACACAATTGCAAACTTGAGTACTTATAAAGACGTCCAAAGTCCAAGTGACTGTGCAAATATTCCTCTGGTGCGGATATTAATGTTCAAGTAGTCTTAAACCTGCCAAAAGAAAATTAAGGATACTCTCGGTATTTATATGTGCTTTAAAGATAGCGAGTACTGAATGGGCTGGTATTAAGCTTAAAGGACCCTGTAGAAATCGTTGAAACTTTCACATATAAAAGCTTCAGATTTTTAAATAAAATGCAGATCCCCTCCCGCAAACTCCAAGTTACTCACACGTCTATTTGAAAGGTTTAAGGTGACTCTATTATCCTGGGCTTTTGGTATTAGTCCCTCACATGTGTATCAGCCCGGGAAATCAGAGAAGCTCTAAAGCAAGAATCAACCACACCTGAGGCTGTTACATAGCAGGAGAATTACAGTTTAAAGTGCTTGCTTTCCACCTTTGAAGCAGACCTTCTACAGACCATAAATGAAGAAAATCTATTCATTTCTGACTTACTGATTCTATTACTGACTTTTCCCAAAATTATGTACAGCCCAAATGTCATTACTGATGATCGTATTTTCTTTTTGTTTCAAGTATAAGCGTAAACTAGACTTAAATGGACTATAATGGACCAGGAAGGAAACAACCTTTCAGTATCTTTGACTTTAAAAGGCTCTAGCTTTTTGGGCTTGAAAGACTCCTGTAAATGATGCACGAAGAGAAAGCAAATCAAGCCTCCTTCTCCCTTTTTTAAAAAAAAAAATCCAAAACATTAGCTAAAAATCATTAGCCAAGTACTTGTTTTAATGCCCAGTGAACCCTAAAACTCTCTCTTTTCTTTTTATGCCCCGAGAAGAAATGAAGTAGTAATCAAGATTTTAAAAGAAAACAAGTAAATCAGAAATGATACAAAGTTTACCAGTCATTCATAGAAAGTAGAAAAGTTTGCCGGATGGTCACCAAAATTAGAAGAGAATGGTTTTTTGAGCTTACTTCTGGTTAGATAACTGTAACTTCCCTAGGTTTTCGTTTAACACTCTCGAGTCGTGTCAGAGGGCGGAAATTTGTTGACTTCCTGCTGCCTTCGGCAGTGGTCAACCGACAGTCCTTCTGCAGCGCCCTCAGCAGCTCCATCAATTCCCGTTTTTCCAGCTCTGCTTGCTCCAGCTCTTGCCGGTGCTGTCTCTCTGCAGCCATCAGGGAGCGCACATCCGACATCATGCGAGACATCTGACTCTGAAACGCAAAGAGAAATTTACCGCAAGAAACAAACTCTTTCTGAGTGATGGTGCTAGGAAGCTGAACTGGCCAAGCACTTAGGGTGATGGATTGTAACGAATAAGTGACCCTGAAATAATTTTTTGGTAGTGGAACATGCATAAGCTGTTTGAGACACAATCCAGCATTCACCTTCTGAGATGGTCTTGTTTCAAAAATTCCAGTGCAGTTTACCTAAAAGTGTAAAAAGTTTCTTATAAAGTATAATAAGAAATGGTGAATTTACCCACTTGCTGCTTGGATTTTCTATTCCAAGACTCCAACCAAAAGAAGGTTTTGGTTATGTTCAGCTACTTTCTTCAAGGATTTAACATCAAATCCAGGAAAAAAAGTCAATTATAAAGCACAGCCATTGCTTTGGGCTTTGAAAACCATTATTCTGTAATACAGTAAGGCAAAGGGCTAAGATTGCCTTGCTTGTTATTTGATTGTTTACTGTGCAACTTTCCAACTGTTTGGCCATGGCCAAATCAGTGTCTGTGGCAGGGCTCGGTGTCAGCACTGCATTAAGCCACTTTGGATAGTACTAAAAAAAAAAAAAAAAAAGGAGCTGGATACTTAATTACATCCAATTTGTGAGGTATGCCCTGTGTTTTTAGACTGAAAAGGAGTTTCAGAACAGTTTGCTGACGTTACGTACGTGCAGAATGACATGGTCCTCCTAGAGGGGTACCGGGGTTAGCTCCAGAAGGACTTGAAGCAGACAACCCACAGGGATACAGCACGCAGCCGGCTTCTCAAGAGAGCTGGTGAGCCTGGCAAAGCCTGGTGCTACCACCTGTCTTCCTTCCCATACTTAACATAAAACTCTCACCTGTATGAGACTACTTTTACATAATAAGAGACTACTAGTGGGAAAAGCAAAACACTAGTCTGTTGGGAGAGGGGGTGAGAAAAAAAAGAAAAAAAAGGAAATTACCATATTTACCTTTAGTTCTTCAATTTCATTTTGCAGAATACTCTCTTTTTGGACCATGTGCCTTCTCTGTGAATCTAACCTTGACTCCATCTCATGTTTTGCCTCCTCCACTCTGCAGATCATTTCTGACCTAAAAAGTTTATTTCTCCTTGTTAAGTCTTGTAAGCAAGGGAAAAAAATAAATGATTTTTGAACTCCAGAAAGCCTTCATACAGCCAACCAGCCTGATATTATTCCCATTTTACTTTACAGGGCACTCCTCTAGAGGGTTGATAGTACTGTTTACTCAATTAAATACAACTAGCATTAAAAAATCGCATTGTGCCCAGGAGTGACCATGCACAGCCAACTGTGTCATATTGCTGAAGCAATTCTGTGAGTTCAAGAACGTGTATTTATGACTTTAAATTGTTTATTGTCTTTTACCTACAGCATATGCTTGCTTAGTATTACTGAACACCTGCAGTCAAGATAAAAAGTGTGAATACTATTGCTAAACATGCAAACTTGTCACTTTCATGCTGGAGGCTAAATCATGAAATCATAGAATGATCATATGTAGTGAACTGTTATAAACCTATTCAGTCACAAAGCCAAAAGCCACCTGTTACTATATTCACCTTTTGAGTTCAGAAACCAGGTAGCAGAATCCCTTGTGGTCAATGCGTTTAAACCAGCTTTGAGCCTGACTTCAAGAGCAAAGACTTAGCAAGTTGAAAGGTAGAAATGGGAAGCAGCATGGGAAAAAAGTAAAAAAAAAAAAAAAAGAGTCCAACTGGAATATCATGGAAAGGGAAAGCTACAGAAAGGGAACAACAGAGGATGCTGGTAAAAAGAATCGTATTCACCAACTGTTGTTAATTTGCCAGGATTTTAATAAAAATAGAAAAATTACATCCCCAGAGGTTTAATCTATCAGTCTATACCTGCCCAAATAATAAGAAATTTATATCTTCTAGATCCATAAAAATATAAATAAAATACAATTATTAAATAATGGGACTCTGGGTCTATAATGGGCCAGTGGAAAAATGAAATTGCCAACTTCAGTCCAGTTTTCTGAGGTATTTTGTCAATTTATATAAGCAGCTCACAATTTTGTTCAACTGCAAGCAATGGTATTTTAGGATTTTTAATAACTGACAAGAAAAATAACAGGAAAAGAATTAAACTAGTAAGACTTTACTATGCTGACACATAATAATACTCTGGCCCATTACCATCAAGTAACAAAGACTTTTTAACACACACCAGAATCCAGTGCTAGTATTTGAAGTGCTTTATGCAGGGATTTTAGGCCCAGACTAACACAAACATCAAAGAAACAGAAGATTTGTACCGAAGTAGTTCTAGCTCTGTTCTTAGCTCCGCTACACAATTATGCTGTGTGTCTTCCACACTGAGAATGGTGTAACCACAACCGTTGGGGCATTCACGGCTCCGGTATTCACACACCGCCAGGTGACCGTCTAAGTTACGTCGTTCAATCTGAACTGTACAACCTGAATGGGGAACAGTAAGGTAAGCCAGTCATTCACAACGAAAAAAGAGCATTTTTAATTCATTCCAACCAAAACCACTCGAGAGCAAGCAAGTTGGCAATATCCTGAGCTAAGCAACCGTCAATCTGTTAAATCAACAAAAAATGTGATTTCTTGACAATGTGCAATGGGGTAGTCATAACACATGTAACTAGCAATAAAACACTCTTAAAAAGTCTTATTAAGATATTTATCCGCTAACTGAAAATACTGAAAAACTGAAAGTAGGTATTTTCTGTGAAATTTTCTACTGCTGGTCTGGCATTAAAGCAACTTCAGAAATGACAATGCTGATGCCTGTGCTTCCACCACTGACTGCAGTGACTGGAATTGAAGAGCAATGCACTTGTATTAAAAAAAAAAAAAAGCTATCTTATTTAGGTAAAAAGGTCCAAAGACAAGTAGTAAGAGAGATGTGGGTGAGATGGAATGTAATGTTGTTTTCCTGACAATTGGTTGGTCTCATGTATAACATGCTACACCACATAAGCAGGAATATTTAATTATGAACATTTAATAACTGATGCACAAACAGAAGAATTTCCAGAGCAATTCTAGGATATAAAATTTTACCAATTTGTAGTGATTAGAAGTAAAATGTATAGAACCAAAAATGAACACTATGTAAACTCCTGCTACATTTAACATTCTGAACTTGAAGTCTGTAGTTTTAACATTTAATCTGTAATACACACTTGCATTGAACCTGAAGATAAAATTCATGTAAGAAAATGGAACCAATGGAGGAATGAAACTTGACAACAAACCTTAACAGAAAATTACAAAAGACAGCCCTCTAGAAGAGCTTTACTAACAAATATAATGATATTTGAGGTACTTCAAATACAGCCCAATGTACTGGAGAAAGAGTTTCAGAGATGTAAGAGCCCTTATATCCTGAAGGCCAGGCATCAGAGATAAGGTGTGGGAACTCTACAAACACTACTGCTGCCACAGAAAGTAAAACAGGGGAATCTCGAGCATCTGCAGGAGTCACTGCTGAGAGAAACTAACACTTCCAGTGGAGCAATTCTAGCACCTTAATCTTGTTATAACTAATTACAGTGCCAGACTTCACTATGCCCTTGGCATCATTAATTAGATATTACATTTGTCTAAGAACATGTGACATTTTGAATAAAATTGATTGGAAAATTTTAATGGCATGTTTCTTCTAAGCAGTATGTTTCTTCCTCAGGAGGTATGGGTGTGTTTTAAATAAAAACTTTAATGTGAACACAACAATTCTAACCAGAATTTAGCTTAAACCAATTCTTATTTCCAAGATATGTTTTTGTTAAAACCACAAGACAGAGCATGTGGCTCTACATGCACCAGGCAACCAGCTGTTTTATAAATAAATTTCAACTGCTAAGTGTTGGGTAGGTGCTATTACACTGATTCAACATCAAAGCAAGCAGTCAAAACTGAAAGACAAACTCATAACTTGTTGGAAAGCAAAACAAGCACGCTACTACATTTTCATATATTTGAAGTCCATCATACCTGTTCATTTTAGTTGGTTCTTGGAAGCCCTTGCTTAGGGCTTGGAAGCCCTTCCAATGAATCTACTGATTGCCATAAATCAGTAAGGTGTTTTGTTCAAAACCACTACTGTCAAAAGTAGATCGTGCCAGAGTTTTCAATTGGTGATTGGAAATAACAGCTATTGTTGCATTCTGTTGCCAGAAAGATAACAAACACACATTTTCTGCATATGAAGGATTCAGCTTCTTCAAATGATACTCACCGGCATTGGAACAAGGTATCTGACTGTATTCACACTCCCTTTCGTGCCTGTCTATAGACTCCAGAGAACAAACCATTTCACAGCCATACTCTCGATTTTTGCAATGTAGCTGAAGACGGTTTAAATCATTTTTCATATATCTACACGCAAAAAAAAATAATTTGTTAAACTTGGGAACATTATTGAAAAATTTGTATTTTCAGCTTTTAGGAAGATGAAGTAAGATTCTAACCTCTGTTAGGAAAAGCTGTGAATAATCAGTTAATTATTATTATTTTTAAAAATTCAAGTGACTACATTGGAAAAGAACAGACTTAAAACAGACAATGTTAACAGTAAATTCAGTCTCCAAAAATAAATATGCAAATGAAATCTTTATTTTTTAATACATTTTTAATTGTAACCTTTCACTAGCTCAGCAGACATCACCGATAACAAACAATAGGGCTACATGATTTGTGTTTTAAAACATGACAAACCAACCTGACTACAGTGAGTACAGACAAAACAATCTATAAATTAAGCTCTAGGGTTCTGTCTATACTATACTTCAACTCTCCAGACAGTAAAATCTCATTAGTGAGAAGAATACTGGGAGTACTAAAGTGGTTAATTTGACATTAGTGGCTGAAGGTTTGAAACACAACATCACTGTTAATCTGAGCAGGATTAGACAGCAAAGGGGTTAAACAGCAAGCAGTGCCTACTGATGAAACTCTGGTGCTGGCAACAGCAAGACTGAATAGAACAGAATTAAAACAGTTCAGTTGGAAAGGACTTTCTAAAAAAGCATGGGAAAGTTTTGGTGCTGTAGAAGACATTCAGTATAATATCCAGACAGATACCTAGAATCAGCATTCAAGATATAAAAAGGTGGAGAATAAACTAAGTGTTCTTTTGAAAATCAAAATCGAAAAATTTTGAAATCTCAATACCTTGAAAGTTAGTTATAATAAACAGAAAATGCTAATGCTTTTGTGCAAGTCATCAGATTTTGCCGTAGGCCTACTGGATAAATACTGAGTGACAGTAAATGACAAGAGACGAAGCTAAACTGAGAAATCCTAAATTCTTGTAGTTTCAACACACAGCAACATCACTGCATACCTGTAGAGAGGTCGTAGCAGAGACACGTCGATCATTTGTCTGTCTTCTGGGCAGTTATTGTGATGAACGAGCCACCCATGTATACAAGCAGTACAGAAAGCGTGTTCACAAGGAGCCTGTAATGGATCTTCTAACACATCCCGGCAGATGGAGCACAACAGCCCTTCGTTAACGTAGCCAACGAAACGGTCGATGTCATAACCCATGCTCTCCACCAGCTTTGAACCTATTGAAGCAACACTGAGAAATAAAGCAGTTTTTGTCCTGAAGCTGTAGGGCTAGATCCACAAAAAGGCCTGGAAGCAATTCTAGAAGTATGCAGAACTTTATGTGAATAAAGGACTTTGCAGGTGCAAGTGCAAACATGTGCTTCAGAGACTTAAAGATTTAAGTGACAATTTGAAGACTGTACGACTGGATGTCAGGATCTTGATTTTATGTCAAGATTCTCTAAATTCCGAAAGCAAAAACTTTAGCAGACAGCTGATCTGTGCTTATTCTAAACACTGTGACTGAACATAGTTCTAGCACTGACTGTGAAACATATAGTTTCTAATTACTTGAATTCTAGCTGAAGCAGAAACATCACAGAAGTTCAAATGCAAATGTTTGCTTTCCATTTTCATGTCTTTCACATAATGCCTTACAAACTTATAAAACAGTGTCCTCACAGACAATAACTGCGGCACTTTCAGCTAGCAGGCTTTGTATTTATGAGCTGCACATCGCTTAATATATTGCTATCATACTGTAAAAAAAAAAAAAATAATAAAAAGGCTAAGATTCTCCACTCATTGTAGATTTCCATTCCAGAGGGAATAGCACAAAATCTCCACATGCCTTGAGAAATACTTAATATTCAGAAAGAAAAAGAAGTCAAACCTGCAGCTAACTCTGAAATCATGAGGGGCTACTGTCTTCTCCTACATGGCCTATTTTATAAAACTGAGGAGGCTTTAAATGGATTTGAAAGCTTTGTGAAGGACTAACAGGCAACCTGCCTTCATCAAAATCCTATAATAAAAATCCTAGTAGAATTTGGTAACATTCCACAGAAGTCACTTAAAAGAATACGTTTTAGGCTTTGCATTCCTCCTTAACAACAAAACTACTTTTGTAATCCCCCGTGAGACTCGGGAAAGTGGTTTTCTTTAGTTATGAGGTTTTCTAAATAAAACAGAAAACTTATATATCCTACCTTTTTAGATTTTACTACATATATACATAGTCTGTCCAAATACTTTAGAAAGTTTTCTGATCAGTAAGACATGCGGTACTTCCTTCCTTCAGTTTCTCTTCACTGCTTTATTATGCCTGTGAGAAAAATGAGAAAGAAAAAGGCTCATCTGAGTTTCCTAAGTCAGAGTCCTGTGTCTAATCAGCCAGCTGCTGACTAGATGCTGTCCTAGCAGCCCATTAAAACAAAGATTTCCAAGGCAAACCACTGTAAAACCTACAATCCACCACAACATCTGACTAGACTTGGGGAAGAAAAAGCCTCAGCAACCTCAGTTATTACTGACACAGATACTTATCACAAACCTGAACACCCTGCTGTAATTTAAGTTTGAAGCCTTACAGTTTTGCTCATAAAACTGAAGACAACAGAACTTAATATTACTGAAAAGTAGCAACTGAAATCTGGTACAACTATATTCCTTAAAAAGATGAAAGTTTCTTATCTAATCTGGTTTTATCTGGGCATGATAGTTCAGTTCTAAAAATAAACAAAACTATCACAGTCAAGTTCATTGTATTGACAAATAACATTCCTCTGATGCATAGCGTAACTAAGGTTGCTCACTTAAAAAATTTAAAAAGAAAAGTCACTACTCAGATCCCTTAAGTTAATACCTAGCAATTGCAATATGACATTCAAAGAGAATCTCAATCTGAATTAGAACTGTGTAACAATAGGGGCCTCCATGGACCAATGGCAAATTTCGCTCTAAAGGGAAAAAAGAAATTTGCAATCCTCCTCACCAATACAAAATAAAACTGAAGTCAGACCTTCTATACCTGAGTATCAAAGCAGACCTTTACTGATTACAAAAGGTACTTGTGTTAAAAAAGTATTTCCTAAGATTAAAGTTAATAAAACCTGTAATGAACACATACATAACGCAAGCAAGTATGTTACTCAAATACAGAATACACCATCTGCTGCAGCATTTTTGTATTGTGTTTTGTTTCTACCATCATGTTCATCCCACAGCCAACACCACGGTGTGCAGAGATGGTTGAACGAGCTCTAGATTAGCTGAGACACCTACTAGCCGGGTGACCTAGTGACAGCGTTGCCACAGCAGCAGGGGCTGCAATCTGTGTAACCTCCTGCCCAGGTCGCAGGCAGATTTCCCAGACTGCCTTCAGCTCTGTGCTTCTGTGGCTACGCTGTCCTCAACAGCACAGGGAAACTAAATTCACAGGTATCTGCGATACACTATTCCTTTGACTGCAGTGTGGATATTCTAGGACTTAAACAAAAAGTCTGCTCAAGAAAACACTTTATTATGAAAACGATGAACAATTCGTTTACACTTTTGTTTCCCTATATGTTTTTACAGGTCTCCTGCAAGGACAGGAGATTCAGGGCTTTGCTAGTTCAGCGCGAACATTATGTTTCCAGCGTGAACACTACGTTTGTACGATATGTGTGCGACTGTAAGGACAGCAGGGACCACAAAGGAAAGTTTAAAAAGTTTTAAAAGTTTAACTATCAGTAGCAAGTACCAGTTCCCAATACTGATCAAAGTACTGAAATATATAGTATATTTATGCCACATGTTAAACAGCATACATACATTCTATAATTTGAATCATGAACCCAAAATTTTTACTTCGCTTGGTGCATCCCAGAGGATTCAGCTTTTAGAACTCTTTTGCAGAGATATAATACATGTCAACAAAACTGAGTATTTTTGCTGTCCTGGGGTTTCTGCTCTAGCGGAACTGCAGATGCTGTAAGCTACATTTTGCACACAAGCTGCTGATCCTTGATCACTAAGTCTTCAAGACACTCTTGGCATATTTTAGCAAGTCTGAAGACTATTAGAATGCAGGAAACAGTGTTTTTATCAAGTGGGAAACAAAAACTTTGTTTGTGCTTTACAGAAAAAGTGCTTGACGAAAAATCAAGTGCAGCAAATCAAAACCAGAGTTTGAATAGAGAGTGGAAAGGAACTCTTGAGGCAAAAAATACAATCAAAGGGGTTTCTTATGAGAACTCCAGTGTGTTTTCAAGACTCATGTTGGAGCAGCACCATCCCACACAGTGCCAGAATCCTTGTGGCTTTGAGCCCGAGACCTATGACAACATCTGTCACTGTCCCAGACCTCTTCCAGTAGAAATTTCCTGACCTTAAGAACTACAGATATTTTGTCTTCTGCCAAATTCATGCCCTCTAGCAGTATAGGTCGCTTCACTCAGTACTTCCACCACAAAACATGTTTTTCTATTTATGCTCTTCCCCAAAAATTGTGGGAACAGCTCCAGTGACTTTAGAAAGGTGGCAAGTTAGGGGATGAGAAACAGCCAGGACAGAAAGAAAAGACAGCAGCACTATCTGTGGTTAAGGCTGCTATAGGGCTACTCCCTCCGCTCAGCTCCCCAAACTGGTGCATTGTGGAGTCTCGTGAACATTCACATAAGAGAAAGAGAACATAACAGGATAAGAGTGAACAGACAGCAACACCCGCTTACACTGATGTAAAAAACTGATTTACTCAATAAAAGCTTCCATAATAACCAGTTGGAGATGACAATTAATAGAGCAGGTAAGATTGAGGTTATGTATTAGGAAGAAGTTCTTTACTATGATGGTGGTGAAACACTGGAACAGGTTGTCCAGAGAAATAGTGAAAGCCCCATCCCTGGAGACGTTCAAGGTAAGGCTCGACGGAGCCCTCAGCAACCTGATCTGGTTAAAGATGTCCCTGCTCACTGCAGGGGGGTTGCACTAGATGGCCTTTAAGGGTCCCGTCCAACCCAAGACATTCTATGATAATTTAAGGCCTATGCGTTTACCAGGAACTACCTAAGAAACTAGAACTACTTTGACAAAGAACATTTTTGCAGAATGTTTCCACTTGCTGTCCCACTGCACCACGACATCTAGCCAAAACCCAGCGATACAAGCCACACAGCTCACAGGCCACCTTTCAGGCTCTGAAGGGCTCGACTATGCCGCACAGAGGCAAGACCAAGGACAGCAGAGCTCTCCTCAGAGGCTCTGCTGAGGAAAGGGGGGCAGGAAGGCCTCTGGGCCACGCCCGGGCACACTTTTCAGGAACCAACACGCACTCACCACTGAG
>NW_009705760.1:0-2700 GCF_000703405.1 Apaloderma vittatum | reverse complement strand
ATTCTGTGCTGCAGACTGTCTACCATTTTCTGACCCTGTTGTACCTGGGTGATGGGAACTGGGACGTGTGTACAGCTGGGTTAACATATGGGACCTGTTAGGTACCCACACAGAGCTGTGGGTGGTGGCTGTCTCATACTGAGGGGCCGCTCTCTCAGAGTTGCTCTGTTTGGCCGAAGAGCACATAGCGTGTCCTGGCACACCTGCGTGTGTCCTATCACACTTATGTTGGGAAAGAAGTGTGAGAAGCCTGTGTAGGTGATGAAACCAGTGAATAGAAAAAGAATAAGGATGTAAGAGTTGTTCATCAGCAATTGTTTATTATAGATTTGGAGCCCCCTAGAATCGAATGTTTTCTTACATTCGAAAAATTTTTATTATCATTTAGCATTTATATTTCAGCCTTTTGTCAGTGCTGAAGTGGCTTGAGGTAAAATCCAGGCTTTATTTTTAGTTTAGAAAATATTTTTTTTATGGTTAGGAGTGTTTTATGGAATATTAATCCTACAAAGACTGGTAAAGTACATATTATAGATAGTACAAAAATTGTAACTAGGAGCGCTTAAGCAAATACATGATCATCATCTTGCATTGTCATCTCGCAGGACTCTCTGGAAGAAATGATGCTTTTTGTAACACCCCTACGAACCTCCTGTAACTTTACTCTTGCTAATGGAGTTACTCCACAGCTGGGAACACACCTGGACCTTTTCAGAGGCAACGGGCCAAGAACATACCTTCATTTGGGCAGAAGTCTCCAGATTTCCAAAAATCCTCTGGGCCATGCCACGGTTGTCAGTTGCGATTCTCTGCAGGAAATCGTAATCTACGTCAAACCCAATCCCAAGGCAGAAGAGAGAGAATTCGTCCTTTATGCTCTGCTTGATGTTCTTCTGGATCGTTGTCAGCTTTAGCTCACCTTGGAGACACACAAAGGGTGACATCCATCTGAGCAACGGAGGAAATCTCCATCCAGGTGAGCACATCCATGCCTTTCCAGTCTCTGCTTCTCTCAGTATAAGGGAAAACTAGACAACTAGCTCAGATGCTGAACCTCCACTTTGCAGTGTCTACAGTGACATCTGAGCTTCTTCTAGAAGGAAATGAACAAATTGTTTCCACTGAAGAGGATTCCTGTGAATTCTTTTTTTTTTGATATCTGATATGTATTCTTAACATATCCAGGGCTGTTACTAACTTCCAAGGGAGTCTGTAATTGCACCACATCTAGGCTTCTCCCAGAATTCCTACTTCACACTCTCTGCAGGCTAAGACATCTCCATAAAGGTTTTACTTTGTTTCTTGTGCATAAGGTGTTCTCTGCCACCATTGGGACTGATGTTTTTTCAGTCTTATTTTTAATGGCAGTGTCTTCTGGGCTGCTATCTGGTGTGCAGTGAGTGATTGCTTTCAACCTGTACCATATCCAATCTGGATTCATTTGCTTTCTACTTTATTTTTCCAATTTTGATGTTACACTTGGGACTATATAGACCTGTGTGTACTAAGGTCATTGGAGGAGGAATTTTTTTCTAGGGTTGGGATCACCTCTCCTACAGGACTTGTGCATCTGTAATTGCAAAGAAGTGTATAACTGGCCTAACATAATCAGCTCATCTTTTGAAAGCTTCAGTGCAAACCCTATGGCACCTACTGCACTTGGAAAAGAGCAGCACAGGCATTGGAAGAAAGGGGAACAGAATTTTTTAAACTTACTGTCAAAGTGTCTATGTGTTGCATGCTTTTCTCAGGCTAATCCCTCTGGCTTTTCTCCTCCTCTAAAGCAGGATCCTTACCTACTGTTGGGTCTCCATCAGACACAAATACGATCATGGAGACTGAGTTAGGGTCCAGCATGCCTAAGCTTTGGGCTTCGTTCAGGATGAATGTGGCTCGGAGAAGAGCTTCATTGATATTTGTGCCTGTGAGAGACACAATGAAGAAGTTACATTCTTGTTGAGTCTCTTGTTGAATCCAAATCCGTCCTGAGACCCTAGTGGAATCAATCAGCATGGACAAAAATTGACATCAAGGCAGCAAAACCCCTCCTCTGGGATGCTTATGGTACATCTGCTTGAACTTTGGTTTCTTCTTTTCCACCCCAGACTGCCATTTTCTTGTGCTCCCCCCTCCTCTTACTAATTCCACGGGGACAATTTGTGGTGTTGGGAACTATCTACTGTGGGAAGAAGTAGTGGGTCTGCAGGCAAATGACAGAATGAGATCATGAAGAAACATTGTCTTCTGGCATGAGCCTGGTCCTCCTGTTTGGAAAAGAAGAGGTGTATGTTTACTGAGCCTATCTAAAACTTTGGCTTGTGGCACAGAAAGAACAAGAGTAAGAAATTAGTATGAGAGGAACAGGCTTAGGAAGGATGAGCAGTCAGAAAATAGGCATTTTCTTTGTCAAGAATGAAAGAAGCGGTTCCAGAAACTAGATAATAAAATGCTGCATTGGAAACTAGCTTTGCTGGATGGGAGCAAGTCTCTTTTAGGGTAACAAAGTCAGGCTTATGAGGCACTCATATTTCCTATCCCGAGCACACTGATTATCTTGGACAAGTCTATAACTTCATGTTGATTCTACCTTATGTGTTGCCAGTGAAAGCTTCTGGAAATGAAAGTGTCACAGTACTAGAAGGTTCTGATGCTGGGGAGAGCCTCTACACACTATTGGTGCCTTCTATGAGAAGGTCACAA
>NW_009705759.1:1816-2164 GCF_000703405.1 Apaloderma vittatum | reverse complement strand
AGATGCTGGGAGGCTTTTTCCTCCAGCGAGCACCAGCTTTTGCGATATGGCACAGCCGAGCTAACAGTGCTGGCATTCCCCCTCCTTATCTGTCCCCAGTGCCCTCCAGGACCTGGTGCCCACCACAGCCCCCCAGCCCTGCCAGGGAGAGCCCCTCTCCCAGCACAGCTCAGCCCACAATCGGGGGACACGAGCCACCACAGGGCAAAGAGTGTTCGTCCTTAGGGACGGAGCATCCGGCATGGCTGCGTCACGGTCACAAGAACTGGCAGCGCTGGGGAAAAACGAGGTCTCAGACCAGTCTAACCAGTAGCTCCAGGTGCTGGCACGGGGGCACATGAAGGCAGG
>NW_009705759.1:1012-1670 GCF_000703405.1 Apaloderma vittatum | reverse complement strand
AATTTGCCCTGTTCACCAGCCCCAACGCCTCAGGGAGATCCATTCCTCCTACCTCCAGGCATTTCACTCTAAAAGGTGAAAAGCTCCCACTATTTACGCAGCGGGCAGGGCTGTCCTCGTGCCAGCCGGGAGCCGACGTGTCAAACCCTCCTTCCCCAGCCCTGCCAGCTCCCCGCGGGCTGAGCCCAGTGTTTATTGCAGCAGGACAGAGGTTGGGTTGCAAGTCAGAGCAGAGAGCAAGGGTCCCACTTGACCCTGGGCAGCCAACACGCAGCCCAAGGGACAGTCTGACCTTGCAAAGGGCACCTCTGCGTCCCTGCCTGGGTGGTTCTGGCCTTAGCAAGGATTTCTTTCCCTGTGTGTCCATAAAAACAAACACAAGCAGTACCCTGCAGCCCCTGCTACGCATAACCCAGCACCCTGCCTCCAGCACAGGCAGGATCGGCCTCACTGCCCACGCGTTCACCCAGAAGGTGCCGGTAGCTGCAGGCAGACGCTCCCCAACTCTTTTCACAGCGCAAGTGGAAAAGGGACATAATTAAAGGGCTGAGGATGCATAAAGCAGGCGGCCACGTGCTGCGCTGAACGCTGCCCTCTCCTCTCCGGGCAGCCTGCCACGAGCACCGGCAACGGGCAAACGCAGCCGGGAGTGAGACGG
>NW_009705759.1:372-704 GCF_000703405.1 Apaloderma vittatum | reverse complement strand
TGTGGGTGGTGGAAACCCGCCGGCCGCCTCAGCCGGTGCCAGTAGCAACACGCCCGGTCGGAGCTGGCGTCCCGTCCCTCGCGCATTCCTTGCGATGCGCCCTGGATCGCCCCATCCCCTCCAGGCTCAGCGGCGCTGGGCTCACACACGTGCCTTGTCCACACGTGGCAGCAGGTTCCTTCCGGAGAAGGAGCCGGAGGCCTCTTGGTGCTGGGCACTCTCTCAAGGATGGTCTCCCTCAGTTGGAGCCAGTATCTGCCGCTACCAGGGTCAGGGATAGTCCAGAGGGAGCAAGGCATCCCCACAGCATGGAAAACGATAGGAAGGGTCGG
>NW_009705759.1:0-264 GCF_000703405.1 Apaloderma vittatum | reverse complement strand
AGACCCCAAAGGAACACAGAGATACAGCCCTGGAGCAGGGATGCTGTGAGCAGGATGTGGCGCTGGCCCAGCTTCCTCCTGGAGCTGGCTTAGCCACGATGCTGCTCTTCACTTGGGGAGAGCCCGAGGAGAAAATCCCGTCTCCTGTCCCCCTCCTTGCCAGGCCTGTGCCTCCTGCAAGCAGCAGGTTTGGCCAGACTCGGCTGCAAACATCCATCTCTGCCTGCACGGCACTGCCTCGACTTGCCTTCTCCCTGCGCGGCG
>NW_009705758.1:0-26766 GCF_000703405.1 Apaloderma vittatum | reverse complement strand
TGAGGAGCCGCGGAGGCGGCAGCTGGGCACGCAGGGCTGCGGGAAGCGCTGGCCGCGGGCCGGACGTACCACCCAAACCAGAAGTACCGAGTGAGGGGGGTGTCTCTTGCCACGTCCTGAGCCCGCCCGGGCGTTTGCCCGCCGTGTAGCCCTGCTGTGATAACCGCGGGGTGGTGGTTACCTTGTCCACGTTTCCAGCTTCCTGTGGTGTATTTCATCCTTTATGAAGTGCTCTTCAATTGCTAGGTAGTGTCTTGACTCCGGTAGTTTGTTACACTTAATTGTGCACAGCAGGTGACAGTAGTTACAAGTATTTTTTTGGATCTGAAGAACTGACAGGAAAATATAACTGTAACATAGATAACCGCAATGTCATGGATTTTTAAGTTTTTTTAAACTTCGTGTAAAATATGCTTGCACAGACAAGTATATACTGAACATTTCTGTTTGTTAAATAACGTATCTTACTGGAAATACAAATTTTATGCATGCCTCTCAGCAGTATTTTACATGTTAGTCGTCTGTTACAAAGCAACAGTCTTGACTACAGCCAGTGTCACACTGCTGAGCTGAGTGACAGGGTTAAAGGCTGGGACCGAACAGCCAGCTTACAGGTTTTGGTGTCTTTTTTTAGCAGTTTGCTCAGTGGCCTCGTCAGTTTGGCATCTGCTACTATAATCTTAAGAGTTCTCAATAACATAAAGTCAAAATTAAGTTAGTTACGGAGAGCCCAAACTACTATTTTTGTTGTACTATGGGAAGGAGCTATTTTTTACCCCACCCATTTTTGGGGGGTGTGGTAATACCGGTGGCAGCCTGAATATCTTGACTTCTGACAAATAGAATTGCCCGCTCTGTGACATTTCCCCAAGGTCTGTGGTTGTAGTTGACAAACTGTGTTGCTTTGCAACATTCCTTTTTTGGTGTGCATAAATTTGTTCTTCTGAGAACTGCTATCTACTGTAGGGCTTGCCTTTTCTTTGGAATCAGTGTAGAGAATCATGTTCATGATCACGTGCCTGCCCGCACTGAATTTCTCCTCTTAATCTGCTCATTTCAGTGCTTCTAGAAGTGCTATAAATTCTAGACCAAGAAGTGCTAGCTTTTTTGTCCAGTCATATAAAGCATGATTTTATTCCCTTGCTGTCTGTTTTACCATTGCCTGATTTTTTTTTTTTTGCGTAAGATTCACCAGTACCATGTAGTTCTGCTACAGAGAAATCGTGTTGCAAAACTACTGGCAGTGACTTTTTAAGGAAATTCTATAGTCGAATAACTTATTTGTTGTTGGCTGATGTTATTCAGCAGTGAAACATAACTGGAAAAGCTACATCAAGTGGGGAGAAGAGGAAGGCAAAAACACCTTTGGGAGATTCTGAAAAAGATTATTTTAGCAGTCGCTGACTCAGTAAATCTCAGTAATCTCAAAAAACCAATTACTTTGCTTTGCACTTAGCACTTAACTTAAAAGTTTAAGGCCAAGTAGGATGTAAAACTGACTTCAAGCCCTGCACTTATGACTTAGATCCTTTTGTTATCTTAGAAACATGACTACAATCAGGGAAAAAATTTCCCTTGGTTATGATCCAGATATTATATTCTGGTGCTTAAGTGAAAATCCGATGTTAATCCTGCTAAATTAAAACATCTCTTTACAGCTGCTGTGGTGCTCACTTGTCATCGTGGCATTATAGGGGCAGCCTAAAATGATTTTAACAGAGGCCCAAACCAATATGCCCAAGAAAGAAAGGAAGCTGCAGTGCTGAGTGAAATTTACGTTTGAGCTCAGTGTATGTTTATAGTCCCAGGACTGCAAAAATAAGCCATAAATATTTTTTATAATATATGGTTACTGTATACTTTTAGTATGTTACCAGTTGTCACAGGGTAATCTGTACCTTTAACGTTTCTAAAACAAAGATTTGGGAAATGAATAAGTTCAGTGTTCCTCTTACAACTTTTTTCAGGAGTAGAACTGCATTTCTACTGTCTGAGCTTCAGTGAGTGTACCAGAGGAACAGTATCTGGGGTTTGTGAATCTTTATTTCTTTTAGATATCTGTGCACTATCTAGAAGTGTATTGAGTAGGAATTCTTAGTGGAGCAGATGGGCAAATACCTTTTATTGCAAGTGTCGAGATAGAAATTGGCCAGCTTATTCTGTTTTTAATTTTCACGTGAAGCCTTAATCTTTAATTTCTGTATGCTTCAATTTATATTTTTTCCTTCATTTAAGCTAAGGGTTAATATTCTTGTAAACAGTAGCACAATTTGGTAAACTTAAGCATCTTTTTTTTAAAAATTTGAATGTTTTTGATATGTGGAGAGCCTTCGTATTCTGTATTTGGCTAAACCTGTATGAAAAGTTCACTCCCAACTGGATTTTCTTGGTCTGTCACAAGAGGTGGTCATATGAGTGGATGTTCTTCTGGAATGTACTTCCAGGACCTGGAAATGATTCTTTGTTCACTGATACTGATACTTTTTTTTTTTTTTGCTGCTAAAACACCCGCAGTATTTGTGGTAGTAGAAGATGAGGATATCACCAAACCGATCATTTTGGTAGCTCATGTTTTATTAGCATCTACATGGGTATTCCTATAAAGAAGACAAAAAGTCCTGTCTAGAATTCTAAAATTCTGCCTAGAATATTTTTTTAGTGGTGCAAGTAGCAGGTAAAGTATCTCATGGTATGTAATCATGGATCTTTAGCAGACTTTTGCTAGTTTCATGGGAACAGTTGACCATGAGCATCAGGTCTTTCTTTTTTTTTTTTTTAAAGATTTTGTTTAGTCTTTCTATTCACACACTTTCTGATTAAAGGGAGATTAAGGTCTTGATGAAGGGATTGTATACGTAGATAATAAGAAAAATAGACAAGCTTTTTAATGAGACTGTGCTTTTGGAGTTCCAGAAGAAATTAGATTAAGGGTGAAGCAAAGTTGTGTAGTTAAATAGTTGTGGTTAGAATAATTCTGAAGCTGTTTTTTCTCTGTTTTTCTATTTTTAACTTATTTTTTTCTAAAGTATTTTTTTAATATTTCTTACTCAGTATTTTGTATTTTTTTGTTTTCAATTGTTCCATGAGCAACATTCTCAGGAAACATTACAACGCTATTAAACATTCAGATAAAAGAAAGGTAGATTTGGAAACAACTTTATTTTAAAAAAAAACAAACTGAGGTCAAGTATATTGTTGATATTAACTGCAATACATTTCTTCTTCCTGGCCTAGTCTGAAAGAATTTCTGCTGATTTGAGTTATCTTGACATTTTAGTATTTTTTTATGAAGTTGTATACAGTGTTGTTCAGACTAAGCTAACAAAAAGTCGGAGTTGTGAGACTTTGTTCTAAGGCAGAGCTTTTGCAGACGGTCTGACATCAGAGTTAGTGGGTGCCGTAATGTAACATGGACTGCGTGTGGGATTCACACACTGCCCATGTGCTGTGGTTCGAAGTAGTGTGGCAGCTGCTTTTTGGCACTTTCAGAACACTTCTGTAGTACATAGTAGTTTTCTGGTTATAAAAAATCCCTAAAATCCAACTTCTGATGTTTAAGGCTAATTATTTCAAAGTGCTGCAAGAATCCAGAGTGCCATTAGCAAAAGTAACACTAATGAATAGAAGATTAAACACTTAACTAAACAGTCACCTCAGGGAGTTTAGTCATGCCACATATTTCTTCAGCATGTCCTGGAGGATGGAACAGTAGCTTAGTCTGTGCTTACTGACACTGCCGTGCCATCAAAATGTGTCAGGCGTTTGCAGGAAAAAAGAATTGTATTTCTGACTACAAAATTATCCTGGTCAAAACCCTAAAGATAGAGCTTTTATGGCAAAAGTTCTTTGGACAATGTAGCCTGTGTTCTGGAAACTGCTGCTGTTTTGTGTGACAAAGAGCTCTTCTCTTATTCTAAGCAGTATCTCTATCGGGTATTTTGTCAAGAAAACTACCTTCAGTATTTGCGTCAGAGAATCTGCAGTGTGTTTGTAGCAAAGGAAGCCCTGTTTGTTCACTTCCCAAGGCTATCACTTGATCTTTTCTTTAAAAAAGAAACATCACTTGCATTTGTTGCTGTGCACAGTGTGCTGCTGTGTGTGCTGCTGGAGGTCCGGGTGTCAGTACTGAGTCTAGTCCTGTCCAATATATTCATAAATGACCTAGATGAAGGGATTGAGCGTAGCCTCACCGAGTTTGCCGATGACACAAAACTGGGAGGGGTGGCTGACATACCAGAAGCCTGTAGCCTCACCGAGTTTGCCGATGACACAAAACGGGGGGGGGTGGCTGACATACCAGAAGCCTGTGCTGCCATCCAGTGTGCCCTGGACAGGCTGGAGGGTTGGGCAGAGAGAAACCTTGTGAAATTCAACAAGGGCAAGCACAGAGTGCTGCACCTCGGGAGGAATAACTCTGTGTACAGGTTAGGGGCTGACCTGCTGGAAGGCAGCTCTGTGGAAAGAGACCTGGGAGTGCTGGTGGACAACAGGGTGACCCTGAGCCAGCCAAATGCCCTTGTGGCCGAGAAGGCCAGCAGCATCCTCGCATGCATCAGGAAGAGTGTGGCCAGCGAGTCGAGGAGGTGACCTTCCCCTCTGCTCTGCCCTGGTGAGGCCTGGCCGGCAGTGCCGTGTCCCGTTCTGGGCCCCCTCGTTCAAGCAGGACAGGGGACTTCTGGAGAGGGGACAGCAAAGGGCTGTGAAGACGATCAGGGGACTAGACCATCTCTCCTGTGAGGAATGGCTGAGCGGCTTTGGGGCTTTTTGGTCTGGAGAGGACTGAAGGGGGGTCTTGTCAGTGCTTATAAATACTGACAGGGTGGGTGTCCGGAGGATTGTGCCGGTCTTTTTCCAGTGGTGCCCAGAGACAGGATAAGAGGTAACGGGCACAGATTTGAATGCAGGAAGATCCATCTAAACGTGAGGAGGAACTTCTTTACTTGGAGGGTGTCAGAGCACTGGAACAGGCTGCCCAGAAAGGTGGTGGAGTCTCCGTCTCTGAAGACATTCAGAACCTGCCTGGAGGCCATCCTGGGGAACCTGCTCTGGTGGGGAGCTTGGACTAGACAATCTCCAGAGGCCCCTTCCAACCCCTGGCATTCTGCCACTCTGTGCTAATCCACGTTGAAAGGGTTGTGTCACTCTGTTGCACAACTCATGTAGGTAAGTTGTGTTTTCATTTCTGGGAACACACGCATTTCACCAGTGTTTTATGGCAGCCTGCTGCAGTTAGACCTGAGCAGCCAAAACAGATGTATCCAATACATGAAGATATGTTGTCAAAGAAAGTAAAAGTGTATGCAGATAAAGGTTAATGTCTTTACATAGGAAAGCAAATGCTGAATACATTGCTCTGTGGTCTTGGTTGCTCATTGGTCTACTCGTTATAAATGATTTGTCTGAAGGCAGATGTGAGCAAAACACAGGTACTGCAAGAAATATTCTGGATGAATTTTAGGTTTTGGTTATCTTGAATTACATATCTTGACTGTTGTGTTGATCATGAGTATTCTAGGGATTTGTATATGCTCAATTTGTGCAGGAAATAATTCCAAATGAAAACACCAGTATGTACGTACATACTTGTGGCGTTTTGTGAAGAACAGGTTAGGGTGGCAGCATCAAAGCCAGCAGCAACTGAAGTCTGAAGTATGTACTGTAAATCTGTGGAAGAAGTCTTTGGTATTTTCTAATCCATTTTCCCTTTTTGTTGCTTGACATAAGACAAAGCTTATATATAAGACTAGGAAAAAAATTATGACATAGTGTAGCGTAAGTCAGTGTTAATTTGGAATGCCAAAGATGTGCAATGGAAATCTGTCAACTGCAACTTTAACTCTCTAAAGTAATTTTTAAATTTAGTTTAAAAATTTCTCTGATACTTAAGACAGGTAACAGATATGTTGTAGCCATATCATGTAATTTTTCTACCCTTTGAGAAGTCTTATGCCAGCTCATTTAAACAAAAAGAGACAGTTGTAAATACTGTTTGTCTCAAATACTAAGCTCTCAAATTTAAGTATAATTTCATTGTAGAACAGTCAGTGTTGTTATATAGAATTAAATTTAACCTCTTCTCTTGACATACCTTATATACCATCATGTTCGTTAAAGCTTAACCTTTCTCTTGTCAGGGACAGATTTAAGTCTCTTTACCAAGAGGGACAGGCCTAGAGGAACTTGGAGAACGCTCTTGCATGTTTAGTGACAATAAAAGAAATTTGAGGTCAACAATGTTCGGAAACAAACCAACCAGCCAACCAGTGCTTGTGCCCCCCTCCCCAGGTGTTTGCCTGGTTGAACATGCCTAATGACTGGCAGGGAGATACAGAACTTGTTGGACCTCTCTCATAACATTAAGTACTTCAAATATGAAAAACTGATCTTGAGGAAGATATATTTACTTTGTGTATTGATTCCTAAGCTTTAATATTTACTAATTATCATATGTGCTCGTGCATGGTGCACTGACAAACAGGAATGTAATTTTCTGGTTTATGGTGAATAAAAACGTTCCTGGTTATCAGATGGCAGATGCTGTAGCAGAGCCTGTGCAGATGTAGCAATAGTAGTTTTACAAGTTCCAGTCTTGCTGTTGGGCGTTGATGTTTACATATGCTTAGTGGTTTGCGTTGTGTGTTGCATTTACGTGGCAAGGGTAGGAGGTGGAGAGGGCTGCAGGGGTGGCAGGGGCTGCCCTGTGCTGGACCCAGATGGCTCCAGCCAGCTCTAAAACAAGACACGCTGCTGGCCAGACCTGAACCACTCAGTGTAACAGGAGGTGCCTGTGTGATAACGTATTTGAGAAAGGGTAAAAAATGCTTCACCACAGCTGTGAGAGAGGATTGAGAAAGATGTGAGAGTAACGACCCTGCAGACACCAAGGTCAGTGAAGGAAGGAGAGGAGGACATGTTCTGGGCCCCACAGTAGAGATTCTCTGCAGCCCACGGAGAAGACCGCGGTGAAGAAGGCATTTCCCTGCAGGTCATAGAGAACCCTGCCAGAGCAGGTATCTGTGCTGCAGCCAGGAACGGGTGGGTATGCCCTGAGAGAAGCTGCAGCCCAGGGAAAAGCCAGATCCTGGCAGCGACTGTGACCTGTGGATGACCCATGCTGGAGCAGCTTTTGCTGAAGTACTGTACCCTGTGGAGAGGACACATGTTGGAGCGGGGCAGAAGTGTGAAGAGGAAGGAGTGGCAGAGACGAAGTTGTTACAACCTGATCACAGCACTCATTCTCCGTCCCTCTTGTACCACTTGGGAGAAGGAGGAGTTGGGAATGTAAGGAGTGAAGTTGAACCTGGGGAGGTGACTTTAGTTTTGTCTTTGTTTTTTACTCTTCTACTCTATTTTTAATTGGCAATAAACTAAATTCAACATCTTCAAGTCTGTTTCCTGTGGAACAGTAATTGGTAAGTGATCTCACTGTCCTTGTGTTGACCTGTGTGCTTTTCCAATTTATTTTCTCCCCACTGTCAAGTTAATGAGGGAGGATTGAGAGTGGCCATGTGGATGTCTGACAGACATTGTGAGACCACCAGACACTGTGAGAAAACAAAGCATTTTTTAGTCTGGCAGTTTGGTAAATTTGTTGCAGTCCTCACCAGAGGAAAGTTTTGCAGTATGTCAGTATTGGTATTGTAGTGCAACTTTTTCAGCACCAATGAAAAGTGGGAAAATAATGTGTGAGACAGAAGTAGACTGGACTTTTTTTTTAATGAGTTTTCTTGGAAATTTAGTCAACCTTGTGAAGCACATTTTTGGTACCTTTTGCTGTCTGTGGCAATGCTGTAATGACCTTTCCCTCTGTATTCTTATAACAGTAGCTCTGTGGTAAAGCTGTTGTTTGAATGCATGGATTTATTAAAAAAGCTGACTTAAGCATTGAAATAAAGTCATGTGACAAGGTCAGATCCTTAACTTATCCTGCAAATTCTTGAAGGAAACCAGGTGAGGTTTTTTGTTTTCTATAGGTTAAATCTCTTCCTCAGCATGTGTTATTTCAATTAAGAAATGCGTAATCTGTTTGTATTTCAAAGGATGAAATAGAAAAGTAGTTTTTTTGCAGTTAGCAAGTGGGAAGTAACTGTGACTTTTATCTAGATGCTGCGTATTTCTTTTCTCGCTTCACATACATGCAACTTGCAAAAAAATAAAGCTGTGCTTTGAATTTAGGCTAGTTGCTGTTTTTCCCAAAACTTGTAAACCACCAGTTTTCCATTCCCTTGGATTCTGGTTGTCCTCAAATGTTTTCCATAGTTCCCTGTCTTTTTGAAAGCTGCTGAGTAATTGCTTGTCTGTGAAAAAAAAATGGTGGCAGAGTTCCTGAAGAGGAGAGCTCTGTGACATGTTCTCTTGATGAATTGCAGCAGCACATGCCAGAAAACCCAGTACAAGTGAAGGAAAAAATATACAGGATGACTACATGATCCGTAGGCTAAATTAACCTACTCTGAGTTACCCATATTGTCTGCATTGAACATTTATACTATATAACTATATTAATATAAAAATTTCCCACTGCTGATTGCTTAAGTCTTACAAGTCTTTCTTACATGCAACTTGAACTTACTGTATTGATTCTATCTGATTTCCTTCTATCTCATCTTTGAACTAAAATTCCTGTCTTCTAGAAGACTTAAAACAACACTTTTCTCTACTTTTAAACAATTTTCAATATTTGGAATAAAATTAATGTGAAGTAGTGGCATTCTGTAGAACCAGTGTCCTGTTATTAGTGGTATGCCTCCTTTCTGCTACTTCTATTTGAAGTGTATTAAAAAAACAAAACCCCAAATCAACCAATCGGGGAAGATGTATTTTGGGTATCTTATAGACAGGTTTGACACATGTTTAAGTGACGGGCACATAATGTTTGACAGCCGAGAGATGTGAATTCGTTCCTGCCAATTAATTGCTTTTGGGTTTAAATTTTTGAATATACTAGATATTTAAATTAATGCTTTTTGTTTTAATTTACAGGTGTTACAGTTTCAGGAAATGCTGTGACCTATTTGAAGAACATCATTCACAGAAACTTTTGTCTTGTGATAATTTTTTAAAACTAGAATGGCTTTGAAAAAAACACCTAAACTATTCAAGAAATTATTTTTTCACTGGAAACTTTGGAAGTTTAGCATTATTGTGTTTGTCTTTCTGGTATTTTTATTTTTATTACAAAGAGAAGTGGGTGTTCAAGATTTTAAAGATGAAGCAGGAGTTGAACCAGTTATTGCAAAGAAAAGTCGTGTATTAGGTCTAATGATAAATGCTATGAACAATATCAAAGGTGCAAAGCCAAAAATGCAGATAAAAGCACCTGTTAGGCACACTAAGATTCCTGGGGAGAAACACTGTTTGCCAGGACACTACACTGCCATGGAACTAAAACCCTTTCTAGATCGACCCCTTCAAGATCCTAATGCACCTGGAGCTTCTGGTAAAGCATTTAAACCCATCAGTTTAAATTCAGAAGAAGAGAAAGAAAAACAGCGTGGAGAAGAAAAACACTGTTTTAATGCATTTGCAAGTGATAGGATTTCTTTACACCGAGATCTTGGACCAGACACTCGACCTCCTGAGTATGTTGAAATGTGTATGTCCTGAGAGTCGAAAAACTTGTCAGAAATAACGATTGCAAAGTGTTTTGAGTTCAGCATTAGGTGATAGTTTAGGAAAGTCTCCTAGCTATACATAATGATTGGCTGTACAAAATGATCCACGGTGCCAAAGCCAAGAATATTTAGAAAGGCTCCCTGCTTTCATGGTTTTGAATTCAAAGTAACCATATTTAAATAAGTTTTTCTGCTTTTGCCTTTAAGCTACAAATTCTGCGTCACCTTCCTGCTAAGTTTTACTTAGAAGAAAACTAAAAATATGGTTTAAACTTCTTCCAAGTTTAAACAGCATTTCCTCCTCCCACCTCCCTCCCTTTTTTTTTAATATTCAATGTTAATAAAACCACCAGCAGAATTTGATAAATTGTGAGATTTAGGCTGTTGAACAAGTCATTGGAACATCTCAGCAATCTTGCAGTATTGAAAAAAATGTATTAATACAGACCGTAAGGCTTGCGTAGAGTGGGGTTTGATTCTGAGCAGTCCCTGTGTCAGTGTCAGATTATACGTTCCCAGCTGCCTGGGTGAGAAGGGACTGACTGTACTGAGCTGCTGCTGCTGCTATGGATATCTCATGTATCGCAGCTCACAACAGCATTTGCTGGAGCATAACGGGTGAGTTTTTCCTGTGTGCTTTGGGAGGCAGTGGCTGTGGTAATTACCCTGGGGAGTCCTCCTGTCTCTGAAGCTCACAGGCAAGAAACAGTAAGAGTGCAGCTTATGAATACGGAAGTGTCGTCTTGTCATCCTCACTTGAAATTAGATTTAAAGTTGTGTTCAGAATGCATCAACTGTGGGTTTAAAATTGTTTACCTTAAACAAAATATACTGGCCTAATGTATGGAATTTCTACAAAATTTTGAAGTCCTGAATTAGATCTGTTCTATTTTTCATTGCAAACTCTGCATTCTTCTAATAAATATTCTTTGTATTTGGGGGTTTCAACAGTAATGGTGTCCTAAAGTCTGATTTTGCAGCTCAGTACCTGCTGCTCTCAGTAGAGCAACATATTATTTTCTGAAAAAGGTCTGGATGCTACATGAAACATACTCAAATGTTTGTGAGACAGAAGAAAAACTGAGTCAGTTGTTCAAGTGGAATTCTTACGCGTTATATTTTTGAAAAATATTTTGTACAGCTTCTCCGTTGTGAACACCTGTCTTTGCACTCCAAAACTGGGATAGAAAGTGGAGAAGCTGAAATATCTCATGTGCATACTGATAAAGCTTTCATAGAATCCTAGACTGGCCCAGGCTGGAAGGGACCTTAGAGATCATCTAGTCCAACCCCCCTGCCATGGGCAGGGACGCCTCTCAGCTAGATCAGGCAACACATGGGGACTTTGTACTAGGAAGAGAAAGGTTTCATGTAAGAGTTTGGGTCAAAACTTATTTTCCATTTTGTAACAATTGACACTTTCTAACCTGTAGGTGCATTGAACAGAAGTTTAAGCGCTGCCCGCCATTGCCCACCACAAGTATTATAATAGTTTTTCATAATGAAGCCTGGTCTACTCTCCTTCGAACTGTTCACAGCGTGATGTACACCTCTCCTGCCATACTGCTAAAGGAGATTATTTTGGTGGATGATGCCAGTGTGGATGGTAAGAAGTCTTTCTCTTTTTGTTTGTTGGTGTGTTTTTTTTTGATTTAAAACAGATTAGGATTGCAGATAAATTGGTTAAAAGAGAATAGCACTTTACCACCATTTACATGTGTAATGGTATTCTAAGTGGTTTTGTTCCTTTTTCTATAAAATATAAAATAATTCTCCCCCATCCTTTATTTTTTCATAGGGTATTCAGATATGAAATTCTTGTCCTCTAAAAGGTTTTTAAACCCTATTTCTCATTATTCCAATTTCGGTGCTGTTTAAACTACATAACTGGTTGCATGACAAGTAGCTCTGTAATTTGTGCTTCAAAGCAATTACAGTTTATAGAATTAAGTATGCAAGGATAAATTGGCCAATGCTTGTAGCAGTTTGTATTTTATCATAGTGATTGTCTTTATGCAAATTGATTTCATTAATAGGAAGGGAAATGTCTTTCCTGGAAAGTAAAGTTATGTAATGAAAAAATAGTTTTCAATACTCAAGCTGACTGCCCAGAATAATTGAATGTATACTGAGCATGATCAGAAAACATTGTCTGCTTAACTTCAGACGAACATGTCTATAGCTATATGCCTATATATAAGGTATTTACACTTTTTGCAAGCTTGTATTTGATACACTGACACAGCTGGATGTGAAGTGTCTTCAGTAGTACAGTTTAATACTAAGAATGGGCAGAGGAAGGAAGACGATGTGGGATGTTTAGTGAGGAGTGAGGGGCTGTTTCTCAAATTCTGCAGACTTGAGGTTTTTTATATAGCTTCTGTTGCTGTTGTAAATATTGTAGCCTTTCAAAATTGTGTGCAGCATGTGCTGCCGTTAAGGAAAAAATGTCGTGTTCTGCAGAGAGCTTGAGTAAGTAGGCATATGATTTGTGTGCTCTGAAAATGAATTTTGAATTGATACTCTGTTAACGCTGCAGAAGGGATGTTCTAGCACATTTCCTTTCTCTTTTAGAATATTTGTTGTGTTCCATCTCATGTGCTCTGCTAGTCACCTCTTCCTATCAACACCCCCCCCCCCGACAAAACTTGTCCCCTAAAAATAACGTTCGGTAGTCAGGAATTGTTTACTGCTTTAATGTTCAGGTCATTCCTGGGGTTAGTGTGTGTTGCTTATCTGGTTAGTTGAATAATGTAAAAGTTCAGGCAGTGGCGTGTACATACACTGAATATCCCGAAACTGATTTCTTTTTCTAGAATACTTGCATGATGAACTAGATGAATACGTGAAACAATTTCAGATAGTTAAAGTAGTCCGTCAAAAGGAAAGAAAAGGCCTAATCACCGCACGGTTGCTGGGAGCTTCCGTAGCAACAGGAGAGACTCTCACCTTTCTGGATGCTCATTGTAAGTGTAACCTCAAGCTATGCCAGGTCTGCTTCATAGCCCTGTTGTCTGATTTCACCTTGCAGATTTTTTTGTGAATTCTGAACAATGTATCGTCATTCCTATTGGTATCTTCTATTATTCAAAGTATAATTAGCAATGTTATTTAAAAGCAATGCATATTGTCTTGCTATGGACATGTTAAAATAGAGTGGAGTAAAAATTCAGTGCTTGTTCCCATTTTCTCCACAGGTGAATGCTTTTATGGCTGGTTAGAGCCATTACTGGCAAGAATAGCTGAGAACCCTGTCGCTGTTGTAAGTCCTGATATTGCTTCTATAGATCTCAATACTTTTGAATTCAGTAAACCATCTCCTTATGGGCATAGCCACAACAGAGGAAATTTCGACTGGAGTTTGTCATTTGGATGGGAGTCCCTTCCTAAACATGAAAATGAAAGAAGAAAAAGTGAAGCCTCTCCAATTAGGTAAATAAAATTTGAATAGTATTCTCAATCCTTCAATTTTAATGTTTTTTCATTACCAACAGCAGTTTGTAAATGAACATGTTCAGATAAGTATGACCAGAAATTTTAGCATCTTAGATGTTTTTTTTGTAAAACTTTTAAGAAACACATTTTAAATTTTAAAGCTTTCATAAAAATATACTTACATAAAAATATACTGCCTTCTTAAGACAGTAATTGCCCTGCATTCCCTTTTTTCTACATAGACTGGGAAGATAATAAGTAATTTCTATATATCTTTTTTTTGTTAGGAGGGAGAGAAAAGAGGAGGTTCATTAACAGTTCTTTTCAGTGAGACAGATTCAGGCTCCTCATTCATCATCCTTGAAAGGATGACAACAAAGTTTCAGAGCACCAAAGTATTAGACTGTTATGGTGGTGCATTTGATAACTGTGTGCGCTTTGGCCGCAGACAGCTTGCTCATCTGGAGAAAGAATAACTTTGCTTGGTACCCTCCATTCAGGAAAAATATGTTCTTTTTCCTGATGTTGTCTTTTATACCAGTAGTCATTAGTCTAAACCTGTTGTTAGCAAATGACAGTAAAATGAGACTCAATGTGGGCAGATTTAATTGCTTGTAATATTGTCTGTGTCAGGAAAATGTATCAATGTAGTGAAACACAAATGCATGGAAACTTCCTAGCACAGTTGTTTACATCTATTATTTAAAAACCTTACCTATTTGAATGCTGTCTTCCTCGGCAAATTTCTCTTTTTGCAGAACACCTACATTTGCTGGAGGTCTCTTTTCAATATCAAAAGACTACTTTGAACACATTGGAAGCTATGATGAAGAAATGGAAATATGGGGAGGTGAAAATATTGAAATGTCTTTCAGAGTAAGTTTAGTACTTAATTAGCATTGGTCTCCATACTGACAGCGTACAAGATGTTTCAGGACAAATTAGTTTTAGATCTTGACTTCTCTCGTTGTATCTGCCAGCTAGGACATGGAAAATGAATTACTAATGACCAATGAAATAAAATACAGATATGCTCACCGAACTGATTTTTTTTTAAATGTGTTTAGTGTTGCTAGTTGAAATGTACATTTCCAAGGTTTACCTGATTAGGAAATCTGCTAATAGTATGACTGATATATGCACTTTTACTAGTGTGTTGTTTTTTTTTTTTCTGGTGAACAGTAACATTGCTGATTTTTTTCCACCCCTTAATTCTAATTGCAGCAAACTTACACAAAAAATGTTATTATTAGGTATGGCAATGTGGTGGACAGTTGGAGATCATGCCTTGCTCTGTTGTTGGCCATGTCTTTCGCAGCAAGAGTCCCCATACTTTCCCAAAAGGTACTCAAGTGATCACACGTAATCAAGTCCGCCTTGCAGAAGTGTGGATGGATGAATATAAGGAAATATTTTACCGAAGAAACACAGAGGCAGCAAAAATTGTGAAACAAGTAGGTGGTGGTGCTGGTATTAGAAATCACACTTGCTGCGTTGAAAGTTTTGGTGAGCAAAAGTTATTTATTGACAAAGTATGTAAGGATTCTAGATACTTTAGTGAAAAGACAGTTCGGTTTGCTTAGTGCTGTGGCCTTAACAAACATGAAGAAACTTAAATGTTTGGGCAATGATAGTGTTGAGTGTTTTGACTGATAGAGGTTTTCCATACATTCTCTAAAATCCTGATTTTTTTACACTGAGTGGCTACTGGAACTACTAGAAGAGCATTAGAAAAGCTATTGAGCATAGAAAATGCAAAATAACTTTTTTGGAGTGAGAAACACAATGTCTCTTTAGTCTCAAGTCTCTCTCTTAATAAGCAGGTTTTGTTGTTCTGTAGCTGCAGAATAAAGTTTATTCAGTTATGGTTATCCATTGTCTATCTGCTTAAAAACTTAAATTCAGAGAGTTTGGGTGCTGTTTTATTTATTTTTGTATGTTTTGTGGAACTTCATTCTTTCACCAGTTGTTTTTTTCCCATTGTATGATAAATTTTTTTGTGACTATTGTATCACTAATAGCATTAGATTTCCTGAGCATGTTTAGCAGCTAGACAGCTGAATTTTGTCGCAGAGACTCTGCATTGTACTAATTGTACATTATCCTGATTATTTAATTAATCCAGTTCATTATTTCATCTCACTCTTTGTGGTGAGATCAGTTAGCTTTCTATAGCTGTCATCAGAACGGTCTCGTTTGTACTTTCTCGCTTCATGGCACTGGGTTAAAACTGCTGGGGCTCAGGATGCTTCTGTTGTTTGCTGGTGCAAATGCTTTGAAATGCTGCAGTCAGGATGGTGGTGGTGTTCCCACACTTAACAACATCAGTCACTGTAGTAGTACAGTATTAAAAAAAATCAGGAAGTGAAGCTTAAAACTTGTTTAATGCTGCAGTACAGATTTGTATGGACAGTATAGATTTATATATACAAAATTCCTATTAGTAATAGTATATTTCTCTTCCAACCTTCCTTAATTTCCTTCCTGTAACAGAAAACATTTGGAGACATCTCAAAAAGACTCGATTTAAGGCAGCGTCTGCATTGTAAAAATTTTACCTGGTATCTCAGTAATGTTTATCCAGAAGCATATGTGCCAGATCTGAATCCTTTGTTTTCTGGATATGTAAGTTTAATTTTTATTATTTTCTATAGTCTTCTATAATCCAGGAAGTTTGCTATTCTTTTGTGCTGCCTTAGCCATAGCACTTACATTTCAGCTGTCATTAACAGCTTTAGGGTTTTCGGTTGCTACTCTGGACAAAGGATATCTCCTGCAAACCTTGCTAGTTGAGTATTTTATGGCTTTGCCAATATAAAATTTAAGCAAAGCTTTTTAAGAACAGGAGCCTTGCTTAACGGGATCTTCCAGCCTGCTAAGATAAGCGACAGTCTGCTTATCACTAGGAAGTAATAAGCCAGTGGTGAGAGATTTCCCGATTTATCAAAGTAAATTTAGCTTTACATAGTCTGAGAGAACTTTTAGTTCATGTAGGTTTATGATGAGAAAAATGTGTGTTTATAGTTACGTGTTTGCTTGTTTTTAAAAAACATTGCATTTCCTATGACAAGCGACTCAAACGTCGCATTGCTGAAACAACCACAACAAAAAAAGAAACTGCTAATAATTCTTAGTTTGAGGTGAATGTGAATGCTTAGCATGTATCTACAAATAAAATGTTCCCTTCCTCTGATTTTGAGCATTTCAGGTGTATGTGTTCAAATCATAATCTGAATAACAGTAACCGTGTACACCACTAGCTTAATAATTCAGTGTGTGGCTGCAGACAACCGCAATGTGGTTACTAGGCTTTTGGTTAGAAAATACTGACTGAGAGACCAGGGTTTTTAGATCTGAGCACAACAGAAAGTAGAAACGAGCTAACAGCTGTAGTTGTTGTTAACCAGGTTAGTTTTGTATACAGGTGAGACAGTTTTAATTTTTTGTCATGCCCACTGAGCTGCTTTCTGATAACATCCTTTCTTCAGTTAAAAAACATAGGTAACCGCATGTGTCTGGACGTTGGTGAAAATAACCATGGTGGCAAACCATTGATTATGTATTCCTGTCATGGGCTTGGAGGAAATCAGGTAAAATATTTGGCATCGGATTTTTATGATCTGTTCAGCTTTAACTTTACCACATTAAAGCTTTTAATTTATTTTAAACAGCCTCATTTCTAATACACGATTTCTTGAGAATTTCACACTGCTGTTCCTGTTGTGTCCCACTTCTGACAGTTCATGTTCCGCACACAGATTCAGATTTCTAAACCAGTTGCACTGTTCCACTTGATCTCTCCTTTCTCTGCAAAAGCCTGCCCTTGCTACTTTCTTGTAAGTGTTGTCTTCTTAATTCTACCTGTCCTTATGCTTCCTCCTGTTACTTCTTTCTCTGCCACCAGGACTCGCACTGTCAAGGAAGATGTTGGGAATCCGGGCAATGGGAGACCGAGTGGCCAGGCCTGAGCCCCCTTCCCTCTCGTGCTTGCAGCCTCGTAGTGTGAGGTCAAAGTGGTCTGTCCTGTACTGCCTAATGCAAGTGACTAATGGGATCGAATCTGTCCAGAAAGAGCTCTGACATACAGCTCCTGGAGGCGGCAGCGGTGCTTGGTTTCTTCTGTCTATTGCATCTGTTGCAATAGATGTTGGATGCTGAATCCTTCAGGCACTACTGTAATACTAATAAAAGTAACATCTCCTTCCCTGCCCAGAAACGAACCCTTGTCTATTGCTTTAAAATTTGCTGAATACAAGTTGTTATTTGCAGAACCTTAAGAACTAAAGGCCAACAAAGTTTTAAAAGTTTTTTTTAGAATATAGTTGTAATTTTTCTTTTTTTTAATAAAATCTACTCTTAAAAGCCATCTCTTGATGGCACTATGTTAAGTCAGACACGTTATCCTAGTTGATACTTTCCTAATCAATTTTTGTGGGAGATGGGATACTGTCTAGGTTAATAACTACCCTTCGAAGTTCGCTTCTTACAGTGTTTAACTTTTTTTTATTTATTCTGTTGTTGATTAATACTATATTAGCCTCTTCACATTGTCACAGTCATTAATGTGGGAACACTGTATCATGACGTTGTACTAAGAGACCTGCTGTATGCTTCTGTTGTCATCTCTCTCCAAGTTATCTTGGACTATACTAAAATGCTTTGCTTTCGAGTGTTCTGGTTTTTGTTTTTCCTCCTGCCATAAAATAGCAATCTGAATTCCTTTGAATGCCAGCCTTCAGAAAACTTTAATGCAGGTTTGCTGGTAATGCTAAGGGATGTGCATATTTGCTTACTTAAGCCTTTTCATTACTTATTTTCAGTTAGCTTGTGTTATTTTCCAGTCTTTAGCTATGTAGGCTGAAATTTTACATGCTGCCTGTCATCTTTGTCCATATATTTGAGATGGGAGAAGGGAACGGAAGAGAGAACCTAGTTTTCAGAGTTGTACGTCAGTTGTTCATCATTCTTCCTTAGAATATTATGGGTCTGGCAACCTGTCCATCTCAGTAGCGTCTCAGTATCCAAACGTAATGAAGTTTTAAAAGTAGCTTTCAAGTCTTATTTTCAGGGCTTGCAGAGATACTGGAGTTCCAAAGCTAAATGAGAACGCATGAAGTCAGATGAACAGATGTAAATCGCTGTGTCTGAGGGCTAAGTGGCTGCGGGCACTCCTGTTGCAGGGAGTCACGCTGGGGGCAGAGACGTCAGGGCGAGGCGCCCGCCTGTTGCTCAGCCAGGGAGGAGGCAGGAGCTGGCCGGTGGGACAGGCAGCTGAAAGCCAACTGGAGTTCCAAAGCTAAATGAGAACGCATGAAGTCAGATGAACAGATGTAAATCGCTGTGTCTGAGGGCTAAGTGGCTGCGGGCACTCCTGTTGCAGGGAGTCACGCTGGGGGCAGAGACGTCAGGGCGAGGCGCCCGCCTGTTGCTCAGCCAGGGAGGAGGCAGGAGCTGGCCGGTGGGACAGGCAGCTGAAAGCCAAGGGCAGCCAGCTCAGCCTGGTCCTAACAGTCCCAGGAAGGACGTGGTGAAGAAGGCTGACACCCAGAGCCAGGGAGCGGTGGAACCGGGATGTGACGATAGGAACTCTGCTGCTTAACGAGGGAGAGAGGGAAGAGACCGGGATGGCGGGATGGTGCTAGAGCTGTAACAGGACAGCTGGGTCTGTACCTGTTAGAGTTAAATCCCTGGGCAGACTGGAGTGATAGCCTAGAACACCTGAGCCTTAAGAGTGCTTCGCTGTGAGCAAGTAAGAGTAAAATTACAGTACGTGCTTATGTTACTTTTCTAATGGCTGGCTCACGGCACAACATAAGAGCATCCTCTTGTCAGCTTTTGCTGTTTAGACCAAGCAGCAAAAGTTGACCTACAGCAATCAGTATTGTTCCGTGGGACAAATATTGTTTTTGTTGCTCTAGGAAAAAACAAAATCCATCCAAAAAAATGAATAAAAATTTTTCAAGTTAACAAAATGCCAAGATTTCAGCTCTCCATGCAACTCTCTTGTCTCTTCAGCTTGTGTCCTCGAATTCTATGTGACTCCTGGGGGAGCTTGTCTCATAACACATATGCACCAAGTGTCATTTACAATTTATACCTTTAGGTACTTTTGAATATATTCCATTTCATCAGTATTAAAAAATGCTTTTAGATTTGTAAACACTTTTTTTTTTTCTTAAAAGCTAAAAATCAGAGAAATGATTCTGTACACTCTCAAATTGCTGAATAAGGAAAGAAATCTATTACTTTGTGTACTGGAATTTCAGGGGGTTAATTTAGTTAAATACTCATTTGTGTTTATTTACTGACATTTTAAAAATTATTTGAATAGTACTTTGAATATTCTGCACACCATGAAATTCGACATAACATTCAGAAGGAGCTTTGTCTACATGCTTCTAAAGGACCCGTGCAGCTTCGTGAATGTAACTATAAAGGCCAGAAAACCTTTGTTGCTGGGGAAGAGCAGTGGTTGCATCAAAAGGTATGTAGACTGCACAGTGAATCAGCATTTTTATCGGTGATCTTTTATATGAATTAATTCTTGATTTCCAATAAAAGAGAAAACCCCAAAAAACAAAACTATGGAGCCAAAAAGCAGTAAGTTTATTTCTGGGAGGAAAATATAGCTAAATTCAGCTTTTCAGTTACCAGATCAAATCCTGATGATTGCACTATTTTAAATATAAAGTAGAAGAACAGTTTAAATCCTTTAGTGTGTGTCTGAGCATCCACCTGGAAGTCAGTCCAAATGTTTTGTATCTTCTAAAATATTTTTTTAAAAATTCCTAACAAAAGTTGGCACTTGCATCCTACTCACACTTGTTTGCTGGGTGCCCTCTGTACTGGCCTTACTTTTTAACAACAATGAACTCGGCTAAAAAGGAAGGGCAGTGGGGGAGAGAATATCATGCTTATTGTCTGCTGACTTTTTTCCTCCTTTTTCCCTCCCTTCAGGATCAAACCCTGTACAATGCAGCGCTACATATGTGCCTCACGGGGAATGGAGAACATCCCAGCTTGGCATCCTGTAACCCGTCAGACCCCTTCCAGAAGTGGATCTTTGGCCAGAACAATTAAGTTTTGATATTTATAGGCCTGGAACATTTTATTAAAAGAAAAGATGCATTCTAAACACTAATCATATAGGTATAATGCATTTTAAGTGATGCAAATGTTTAAACCGATTCTTTTCCCTCTTATTTAAGTTGGAAGCAAAATGTGTCATCAGAGATTCCCTCGGAGTCTGTTGTACCAAAGATGATTGAGATCCCAATTAAGAAAAATGTTTACAACAATTCTGTGACTTTAATAAGACTTTACATGCTGACCGTTGACTCATGGACCCTGTAGTCCTCTTTCATCTTGGGGACCGTGTGTATGTTGGTTTTCAACATATTCTAAGTACTTCTGAAGAAGACTAGTTTTCTCTCTAGAGTTACAAGAAATTACTGTATACTGCCTAAAACCAGAGACACTTTATCTGTATATTCTTATGCTCAACTGGTTGACTTAAGTTTTCTTTTTCTAATCATTTACTTTACTCAGTGAACATTTCTCATTATTTTTAAAGTTCCTTCACTTGAAAAATGAAACATTTGACCTTCAGGTTAAAGCCAAATATGCTACCACACTGTGCTCAGCTTCTAGCAAGTCAATTCTTTTCTAAAAGAAAAAATCATTGTCAATGAAATGTGTGATTATTTTAATGCAAAATCTGTTTATACTGATGCTAATCTCGTTTTGTGTAGCCAAAACTTCTTGTAGAGGCTTTTTATATATCCTGAACTTTAACATTTATGACAAAGTTATACTGTAATAGATTTCCCAGCTGCTTAACACTAATTTTTTAAACATTTTGCTGATTATTGCTTTTAAATTACATTATCCACTAAACCCATTTTTTCTACCTTTCAGTGATTTATGCAATGTTTACTTGAAAAGTTTCTCATATTTATCCGTACAAAATTTCTTGTGCAAACACTTGAATGTTGATTTTTTTTTTTCTTGTTCTCGCTGTTTCCCCTTTTACAAAGGACTGACCTCAGTTGTATCAGCTCAGGTGAGGCTTTGACCTTCCTAACTATTCTGCTCGCTCTTTTCATGAAATATTGTATTCTTGTCAGCATCCCCAAGTGTATTTCAATACATCATGTAGAGCTATGACTTCATAAACAGCCTTCCTTTGATTAAGTATTTAAATATATATATATATATTATTTCTTTGGTTATTTTACTGGATGCATAGTTGTTAATCACCCTCCAGTTAGTCTTCCATTGTGATCAACAATCATGCCCATTTTCTGACTGTGATTATCTCAAGATGTCTTTAATGAAGGCAACTTTTCTGCACAAGAAACGTGCTCTGTAAGAGCAGGGATGTACACTTGGAAATGTTTGCTGCAGGATATGGATGTGATACTAATGACCATCCCACCCTTAAAGCATCTACACTCACATAAAATTGCACTTAATGTTAAGATAAACTCTCTTTCATACTAAAATTTTATATTCTGATTTGGAGAAGACTTAATTGCTTTTCTGCAAATTATGGAGATTTAAAAATAACCTTAAATTTGCATGTGTTATGGTATGGGAGGAAAATGGCTATGAAATTAAAATAATAAACTTCTAGGAAGGAAGCAGCAGAATAAAGAAAAGGAAAAGACATCGTTGTCTAGAAGTGCCAGTGTTGTTATTATGTAGAGATGGAAAACATCAGAGGTAAAAAGTTGCTTAGGCTTTGCAGCTTGTTGAAAGAATTGTGTTGAACATCTGTAGTACCTATTAAAATGGAACAAAATTGGAGATGTAATATCAGCCAGCTTAATAATGAACTCTAATGATCGGAATCTCAAGAAAGGTGCACGTAACACTGGAAAGTTGAGCAATAAGATCAGGGCCTGTTAGATGCAGCCAGTAACTGTCATTGAGAAAACGCTTTTAAGTACTGTGTGCGTACGATGAGCGAGATTAAGGAACAAGCCGTGGCTGCCAAAAGGAACGAAAATTAATTTTTTTTAAGGGAAGACAAAAAATATTTGGCTGCATGATCAAATGCAAAGCTGTGAATTTGAGGGGGTGGGTATTTAAGACTGACTAGGACAAAATGCACTAATATTAAATTTGTCTTTTTGTCCTGGTAAATAACTAATATAATTACAGAAATGCTTATTTATCTATAGAGATGGATGGATGGATGGATGATGTGGGGTGTTTTTTTATTTCTAATAGTGGGAAGGGAGCCCGTCTTTTGTTAACTTAACAGATGTGACTGCTGAGCTCAGCTTCTGAAGAGATCCTTTTGGTAGTTCTAATTCATCTAAAAGATAACAACTGAATGAGCAAGGACCACCAAGAGTTTGTGATGCTGAAAATCAGTTTGTTGCGGGGCGGGTGGTGTTCTCTGGCTCTTTTACTGCCTTTTTTCAAACTCAGAGCACTTCAGCAATGGTGTTATGCCGGGGGAGAGGGGGAAGAAATACTGTTACATGCACAGCGTGTAAAAATCCGTACAGCAGTGAGACAGCGAGATAAACTGCTGAAGCTGCCCAGAAAAGCTAGCGTCATCATTAACCCTGCTCCCTTCTACATCAGTAAAGTGATGCCAGGCACTGGAGAAAGCCTGATTTCAGGCAAGGCCAGCTCAGCCTTACTCCCAGCAAATCCTAAATATTGTCGGAGTTCCGGGCTGGTGGCTCTGTGCAGCTCCCCCCCGTTGACAGGAGGTTCCACTGGCTGTTCGTAGCTCTGCCTGGTTGTGACATCATTAACTGCAGCGGGGCTTGGCCAGCTCACCGTACGTAAGAGTTTTGTTTCATTACCCTCAGGAGTCATTGCTGCTTTATACTAGTGTGAGTAAAAACATTACGTGAGCACAAGTCCTCGATCAACTTACAGCTGAACCTTAGTGTTACCTCTTCCTCCTTCTGAAGTGGCGTCCTGGTGCCCTGAATTAAAACACCTGGGTGCGAGCTGCTTCCCACCATCTTCTGGGTCAGGATGGCTTAACCAGAAGCCCTGTAGCAGTGCTGTTCATCAAAGGTCATGGCCATGCAAAAAAGCAGTGTGACAGGAGGTGTTTAATGCATTCTAACTCCTAACAAATTAAAATGCTACCTTAACTCCTGTGAGAACTTTTTTTTTAATAATCCAGAGAACAAGAGCTGATCTTTATCGGGGTTTTTTTTGTAAATGCAAATACTTCAGACATACATAATTTGTCATTAATGCACACTAAAGGATAACTTGCCTTTTACAAGTGTACAGCTCAACTTTAATAAATCTCAATGAATAGATGGCAGACAACCGTGGCTGGTAATTATTTTCATAAAGAAGCAATGTTGATGAGCAGTTTTCAAAATAATGAAGCAGTTGTCCTGAAATTTAACAGTAAGCTTTATATGCCCTTGTAGCCATTGAAAGGATTTGTTGTATAAAATGACTGCAAATTGTCCACCAGAGAGAGCTGTTGCAAAATTTTTCCTAACAGCTGTTGAAAACAATTCTTTCGTTCGTTTATAACCAAAATTATTAAATTCTCCACGATAGGTGCAGTTGAATCATGTAGGTTATTCCACTGGCCAAAGTGCAGGCAGTAGTACCACTGAAGGGCAGAAGGATAAACCTAACAAAGCATTTATGTTCATTTCTTAAATATTTGTGTGCTGATTAAAGTAAACAGAAACCCCCAAACCGCAACAACAACCAAAAAACCACAAACCCAAACCTGTTTCTCTTTACGCTCTCAGACTACGAGGAAGGAATGGGAGAAATGCTGGAGATTTCGCAGCCCAGCTCCAGAGGCTCTGCAGGTCTGGGGGAGGAGGAGCAGCACTAATTCGGGCTCTGTTAGCCCAGAGAGGGATGTCTAGTGCCTGCGGAGCGGAAAGAAGATGCACAAGGCACTGGCAGCCAGGGACGTAACGTAGAAACCTGTTTACTTCATTGCAAACAAATGGACAATATATATTGTACAATATATAATAAAAATACAGCCGATACAAGTGCCACTAATTAACAAAAACCCTAATGTTAAGACTTAAAAACGCTCATTTCTTGTAATATATACACTGCAGTAATAAGCCACAATAAATACATCAAATTCCATATCATTCATAATAAATACCGAAAATATAAATACAGAAGAATACAGTTAATTTGAATAAATTATTACAACATAAGGTTTAGATTAAGTTCTGTTGAATATTATTGTAGCTTATATTACCCTTTGGCATCTTTGATGTTACAAACTTGTTTAAAAAAAGAAAGGAAATCAAGGAAGTGTGTAGTTCATGAAGCTTAAAATTATTTCCATGTACAGATTTGAGAGCTGAACTCTCCCTCTGCTGCTTCAAACAGTTTAAAAGCAGCACGTCAATTAAATATGGTGCTTTGCTTTTGAGATCACCGTAGTTTCAATATGCAAGATCATCTGCAATGGAAAACGTTAAGTACTTAACATGACTGTTTTTTCCAAAAAATAGTACAGTTAGAAGTAATGTACAACTTTTACACAAATGGCTTCAATTACACCACAGTTTTACGAGTCCCATTTGACTGGATTACGTCTGAAAGACCATCAGCTTCAGTGCTCCTGAATCTGTGCTGTGGTGTTACTATTTACCAACAAAAACTTCCAAAGCAATTTTACATTCTTATGGGGAAAAAAATATATCCAGAGCAGAGATGAACCTCATAAAGGACAGGGCTGGACTAAACAGTGTCAATATTATGTCGTATTTGTTAAAGCAATGAAAACACTTTTAAACATTAAAAAATGTAGCAAGTGTCGGTTTGGTGGTTTTACAAAATTGCTACCTATTAGCTGCAGATGGAAACAAATCAAAACAACCAGTTGCCATGTTTTGTTACCAGATATTAACCAGTACATGTGTATTAATAATTTTATTTGTAAAAGGTTATTATATCAGAATGCAGTTTAACTTAAAAAAAAAAATAAATCAACTTTACTAAGACAATATTACAGGCTGAGGCTCGTAAGAACAGATTTGTAATCTACAGCTTTTGACTATCTTTGCACTGTTAAATGTCTAGCGCTTAGTTTACATCAAACACTTTTTAAACATGTTTCACAAACTACACCTCAGACGTATTTCCATAGAAGTGCCTACAATCAGTCGGTTAAAAGAAGGGCCCAGTTGTTAAGTGTTGTTCACGCGGGCGGCGTTACGTGAGCAATGAAGTGGCGGCATTGGTGTGAAATGGTTTGGAACACCCAGCACAGCCCAGCGCGCCTGCGGCGGCTTTTGTTTTAAGAGAAGCAGCTGCCAGCACACACAGTGATGTGAGTTCTTCGAGAAACTCAAAAACCGGGGCTCAGGCCGTGTAGCCGAGACACACCAAGGGCTGGCTGGTTCCTCACAGTGATGCCCCAGTACCCCAGCACGGCTGCGGACCTTCAGCCATGATCCAACCCCAAATCTCATTCTTAAGAACGCATTTAAGAAGTTTAAGATGGAGTAACCTGAAAGAACTGGCTGCCATAAGGTACTAAGCCTCCTTGGAAAATCCCAAGCTAAAATGCTAACAAAAAGGACACATATTTCTTCATTGCTTTTAGTGTCTCATCCGAGAAACAGATTGTGTTGATTTGTTTTGCAGGTTTTTTTTACCCCATGCTTTTGGATAAGTCTTTATTTAAAGTCTGCCTGTACAGAACTGGTAGGGAAAAATGACATTTCCTCTTCACAGAGTTCATGTTTGTTTCAAAATATATTAAAAAAGAGAATTAATATGGTGATCTAACATGAGCAAGCTTGTAGTGAACTTGCATATACATCCCATCCTTGTTCTTGGGATAGCTTATTTTCCTTTTTTCCTTCCTTTTTTTTTTCATATATAGCTTTTTCTTTAGCACTTTAGAAGAAAAAAATTGTCCTCATCCATCTACCACTTGCCTTCATCCTTCTTTTCGTCTAAATTGCCCTTTCTATCCTCCCTTCACTCCAGTGTGTATCCATCCGTGCCTCAAGACAAAGGATTATCTTGATCCTTGTGTTGGAAGAGCAGTGTTCATTTTTATCTTCTACCACTTTTCCTATCCATTAAGAAAAGCTAATCCAGTCTTCACGGCTTGTTGGAAAAGTGCACCGTTAGAGAAGAACATATATATGAGGCAAACTTCTTCTGAATGGATCTGTTTGACATTCGTTCACAAAATAGCCAAGTAAAACAAAAGTGTCATTGCAAATTAAGATAATGGAGTAAATAAACAAAGCTTGCCTTCAGACGGTTTTTTTTCTTGTGTGTGTTTGTCCTACCTTGGATGCAGGACTATGATCTTCTCAGCTGAGAAGCAGAAACACAGAGCATCATGGATATGGTTCTCCAGTCAGTGGGGCCTTCTCTGTAGTGGCTGTCCTCCAAACCATAAAGACTAGACAGCAGTGGAGCAATGCACAGTTTATTTTTTTAATTTTTTAAGATCTAAGTCATGTATATTTAATAAAAGGGTGGGTTTACTTTATGATTTATTATTTATATTTTTTAAAAAAAGAAAAAACATCACAGCAGTAGTTAGAAAGAAAACTTTTTTTTCCCTAAGTGATGGTTTTCTGCTTTCCCCAATCTTGGATTTTCATCCTGTACTGGGCTGTGCGGTGTCAGGAACGACACCTGGACCTATGTGCCGCAGGAGACGACGAGGATCCCCTCCCGCATCTCTGCCGCCTGTGGGGTAGGTTTGTGCGAGTAG